>NC_083764.1:60858681-60958681 GCF_963514075.1 Conger conger | reverse complement strand
CCTTCTCGAACACCAGGTCGATGACGCCCTTCAGGCGCTCCTCGGTGTCGACGGCCAGCTCGGCCACCTGCTTCATCAGCTGCTGGAACATCTGCGGCGTCAGCTTGTTCAGCACGCTGCGCACCTGGCGGAAGAGCTCCTGCGTGCGGGCGACCTCGGGGTCCTCGGCCCCGGCCCCGCCCGCCTCCCCGGGCGCCGGCCCCGGGCCCTTGCGGCCCGACGGCTTCCAGGCCTTCTCGGCGCGGTTGAGCTTGACGTCCTCGCTGAGCGACACGCTGGCGATGATCTTGCGCGGCTCCTTGCGCTGGCCCTGCTGCGAGCGCCGGGGTCCGCCCATCCCGGGGGGCTGCGGGAGGAACGCTCACACTCTTAATGAAACTCACACCAGCTACACACGGCCGTACCTCCCAGGCCACGACCGGCGTATCTCAGTCGTCACTTTCAGCAGACTTACTACCAGAGAGGTTCATTATACCACAGTGAACTGTGTCTATCTAAAGCTCTAGAAAATTCCTCACATCTCGATTCCTCACAAACGATCTGGATGGACAGATACACTCTGGGTGACTTGTGGGAGCACTGGCCCTTTAAGTGCCAATACAGCTTGGCTGAACTATGCGGCGCTTTGCTCGTTAGATTGAAACGTTACTCAGTGAACGGTTTCCTGTTTAGCGCACACGCCCTTGCTTGAGGGCGGCAACGCTCGTGGGCCGCACTGGATAACGGCACGTCGACATATTTAATAATAATTCCGATGCAGGGCGCAGCCCCGAATAGGGGAGAGCGAGGGCGGGGTGACTCACAGGGGCGCGGCTTCCCATTGGCTGCCTGCCCAGGTTGGCGAAGGAGGGGGTGAAGTCCGGGCCGCAGCTCATGTTCGCCATGCGGCTGGTGTCCAGGGGTCGAGAGGTGGTTCGGTGCGCCTGAGAGAGAGAGAGAGAGAGAGAGAGAGAGAGAGAGACAGAGACAGAGAGACAGAGACAGAGAGACAGAGACAGAGAGAGACAGAGAGCGAGAGAGAGAGATTTACTCTATGTCTTTGTTTACACTATCACCTGAATCTGAATTTCTAACTGTAATTAAAGTCGTAGAAATTATTGTCCATTACAGAGGAAGAGAGCTGTTGCAACTATGTAAGCAATCACTTTAATGTGTAAATACCACGTATTTGAATTGAATTGAGAGAGAGAGAGAGAGAGATGACAGCTGACAGGCAGTCAGGTTTACTGCTGTGGGTTTGGGGCCCAAGAAAGTGCAGTACTTCCTCCGGGCCAGCAGGGCGGCGCCCCACCTTGTCCAGGACCACGTCGCTGATGTGCGGCAGTCCCTCTGGCTTGTGCATGCTGACGCCGGCGAACTGGAAGCCCAGCAGGAACTCGCGATCGTACCGCTTCTTCTCCTCCGGGTCGATGGGCTTCCACTCCTCTGAGGTGGGGAAGCAAGGGAGAGAGAGAGAGAGAGAGAAAGAACATGAGGGAAGGAAAGAGAGAGATAGAACGTGAGGGAATGAAAGGGCGAGTGAGAGTGAGAGTGGTGACCGTAGGAGCCTGGGCCTCACCTCGTTTGTACTGGTATTTCAGGTCTCCGGGCTTGACGGCCTTGGGTTCCAGGCTGCCAGGGTCCTGCTTTCCCCCCTCATCTGGTTCCATGTTGGGTGTGGCAGGGCGGGGCTCCACGGTGGGCGTGGCCTCCACGGTGGGCGTGGCAGGGCGGGGCTCCACGGTGGGCGTGGCAGGGCGGGGCTCCACGGTGGGCGTGGCCTCCACGGTGGGCGTGGCAGGGCGGGGCTCCACGGTGGGCGTATCAGGGCGGGGCTCCTTGGCGGGCGTATCAGGGCGGGGCTCCTTGGCGGGCGTGGAAGGGCGGGGCTCCATGTCGGGCGTGGGAGGGCGGGGCTCCACAGTGGGCGTGGCAGGGCGGGGCTCCTTGGCGGGTGTGGAAGGGCGGGGCTCCTTGGCGGGTGTGGAAGGGCGGGGCTCCACGTTGGGCGTGGCAGGGCGGGGCTCCACAGTGGGCGTGGCAGGGCGGGGCTCCTTGGCCGGCGTGGCAGGGCGGGGCACCATGTTGGGCGTGGCAGGGCGGGGCACCATGGTGGGTGTGGCAGGGCGGGGCGCCATGTTGGGCGTGGCAGGGCGGGGCGCCATGTTGGGTGTGGCAGGGCGGGGCGCCATGTTGGGTGTGGCAGGGCGGGGCGCCATGTTGGGTGTGGCAGGGCGGGGCGCCATGGTGGGTGTGGCAGGGCTGGGCGCCATGTTGGGCGTGGCAGGGCGGGGCGCCATGTTGGGTGTGGCAGGGCGGTGCTGTGGCACTTCTGCTTGGACCTGCTCCAACTCAGAAGGGCCCTCCACTGCCTGCTCCTGAGGGAGGGATGGATCAGCCACAAACCACAGTGCATTTCCAGGGTGCCAGAACTAATCAGTACAGTAATAACAATATAGTTATTATAAATAATAATTATAGTAATAACCATAGTAGTAGTAATAATAATAATAATAATAATAATAATGACCGTAATACGAATAATAATGCTCATGCACGACCTTGCCCTCCAGCAGGGCCCTTGGTACCAGCAGAAAACGCACCTGTTTCACGGCCTCCAGATCGCCTCCCATCTGCACCTCCCTGTTCAGCTCCTCCTCCTCCTCCTCCCTTACCGCGGGCGTGGTCTCGGAGGCTGTGGAAGGGGGGGGGGGCACACAGTGAGCAGACAGCCACGCCCTGAGCTAAGGGCCCCACTCACCACGCTAAAGGGCCCCACTCAGTAAAGTGCCCCACTCAGTAAAGTGCCCCACTCAGTAAAGTGCCCCACTCGCTAAAGGGCCCCACTCGCTAAAGGGGCCCACTCGCTAAAGGGGCCCACTCGCTAAAGGGGCCCACTCGCTAAAGGGGCCCACTCGCTAAAGGGGCCTACTCGCTAAAGGGGCCCACTCGCTAAAGGGGCCCACTCGCTAAAGGGGCCCACTCGCTAAAGGGGCCTACTCGCTAAAGGGGCATTCCCGCGTATTCCCGTCAGGTCGTCACCATGGTTACCCCACGGAGTGAGTGTCATAGCGACAGTGAACGGTACCAGGGTGGCGCGTGACAACCGTCTTTAACCGTCCGGGTTAAACTCCACACGACTGCAAAGCGCTTCCTCTATAAAAGGTATCCGTTCCCTTCAAAAAGACAGAGGGCTTTTCATGACACAAGCGCTCGATATGGTTGGTCGCTGATGTGTTGCCCGAAGTCAATAATTAATCCAGTAAACCCAGTTTACACGAGCCAGCTGTATCACTACCTAACAATAACCACTGTATCTGCAGGGCTGCATCACTACGGCATCTTGCCTGCGAATCGTGACGGCTTGCACCGACTAGACAAGCTAATTAGCTGCCGACAGCAAAAGGCATCCGGCCATTCTTCTGTAAAAAATGCAAATGAAAAACCGTGGCTTGATTTGCAAAGCCGGCTAATCTCAAAATGCAAATTATCGCCCGGTGTCGCGGCTGGGTGCTGAGTGACAGAACAAGTGGTCTACATAAAACTGAGCAGCGTGTGAACTGAAAGGTATTAAGTAGCTTAACACCATCGGTATGTGAAAGCTTAACCCTCCGAAATTTGCTGCGCGGAAGAGTGGGGGGGGTTGGGGGGGGGGGGGTCAGGGGGAAATCGCTGCTCACCTTGCCCAGAGGGGGCCGACCCTTCTGAGGCCGCCTCCTCCTCTTCCTCCTCCTCCTCCTCTTCCTCTGGGGGAGGAGCCGTTTCTGTGTGGGCGGGGGCGGTTTCCATGGTGACGGGGGCGGTTTCCACGGTGACGGGGGCGGCTTCCACGGTGATGGGGGCGGTTTCCATGGTGACGGGGGTGGCTTCCACGGTGACGGGGGTGGCTTCCACGGCGACGGGGGCGGTTTCCATGGTGACGGGGGCGGCTTCCATGGTGACGGGGGCGGGGTCCAGGCCGTTGGGGAGGCAGAGCTCGGGCCGCGGGGGGGAGGGCGGGGCGTCGGCGGTCCTGTCCGTCAGGCCGGAGGGCGGGTCTGTGGGCGGAGCCACGGCGGGCCTCGGGGAGGTGCAGGGGGCGGGGCCTGGGTCGCCGCGGGCGACTGCGCGCTCCGGTTCGCCTGGCTGCGGTTCCTCGGTGACGGGCGCCGGCGGCTGTTCCGCCGTCGCCGCGGTTACCGGGCGCTCGTCCGCAGGCGGGGCGCCGGGTCTGGGTTCGGGTTCGGGGGCGGCTGCGTCTCCGCCGTTGGCAGAGTTTGACGGCGGGGGGGTACGGGACGGAGGGCGAGAGCGTTTCGGGTTCTCTTCGGGAGGAACGAGTTCCTCGGCTGGGGTTGAGACGGGATCAGCCCCGCCAGGGTCAGTCTGGTCTGCTGGGGGCGCCGAGGGGGCCAGTTTGGGGCTCCGGGCGGGGGGCAGGGAATCCTGGGAAACACCTGTGATGCAGAGACCGCAGAGGGTCAAAACTCCCATCCGCCCTTTGAGCTGAACAGACAGAGCATGTATAACCACAGCTACACACAGGCACGCACGCACGCACGCACGCACGCACGCACGCACGCACGCACGCACGCACACACGCACACACGCACACACGCACACACACACACACGACTCACCTGGTCTGTCCGCAGTGTCAGGAGGGGGCTCACACTCCCCGTTGGTCTGGATTGGACCCTCTCCCTCAGGCCCAGCACACTGAAGGGAGGAGCGATATTCACTTGTTATTCAGCTGACGCTTTTCTCCAAAGGGACTTACAGCTGATTAGACTAAGCAGGGGACAATCCCTCCTGGACTCAATTCAGGGTTAAGGACCTGGCTCATAAAGCTAATATCAGCTTGTTAAGCTAACTTAAAAGGTACAATAGGTAATTTTGGACTTTTAAGGGTCAAGAGGAATTGTAGCAACAAACACCCTCAAACCACAACACTGTTTATCCCTCCCCCTTCTCTATGAACATGCGGACGTTGAAACCCAACCCCCACGGTCCGTCAACTGTATATTTGGAAACACGAATTTAAGGACTATAAACACAGGCAGAGGGCGAGTCAACATGTCAGTGAGCCTTTTTCAATGATAGGAAGGGATTTACAATGGTCTTACAATGTTTTAAAACAAAAATCTGACCTATTAAGATTGCCTTGAAGATAGCATTAGCTATATTAGCTTTGCAAGCTAATATTAGCATTACATGCTAACTGGACTGCGGTCATCCAGGAGGGCGGAACCTCCTTTAGCTGCATTATTCAGATAATATTTCACAACGGCACCACCCCTATGGCACAAAGATGATCGAAAGGGTGTCAGGAATCGCTGGGTACCTTATTTGTCGGTATTGTGAGCAAGATAACCCAATATAAACTAATGAAGCTAATTAGCTGAAGATAGCTTCGCAAGTTAATATTAGCTTCACTAGTTTACGTTGAGTGCACAAGCTTACAGGATGAGACCAGTCCACCCCATTGGTAGGAAACAGACCAGACCACCAATCACTACTGCTCGTAACGGCCAATAGGACTCTGTTAGTGGGTGGTGGGTACTGCCTTCTCGATACCCACAGTACCGTTAGCTCGTAAAGCTAATACTAGCTTGCAAAGCTAATGAAGGTACCAGAGGTCCGATTTGTGTGTTAAAACATTGTTACCAGACCATTGTAAATCCCTTCCTGTCACAGAAAAAGGCTCCCTGACATGTTGACTCACCCGCTGCCTGTGTTTATAGTCCTTAAATCCGGGTTTCAAAATACACAGTTGACGGCCCGACACACTCTGCGCCAAAACATAGGATAGCTGTACAATAGCTCAAAGCTCATTGGTGGAAAATTGGTTCCGATTGCCACAGCCAATGGCGTTTCAATGTCGGCGCGTTTGCAGAGAAGGGGGGAGGGATAAACAGCGTTGTGGTTTGAGGGCGTTTGCTGCTGCAATTCCTTGTTACCTATTGTACCTTTAATATCGGCTAACGTAGCCTAGCGTACCTGCGGTGGGGTCGGAGTCGAGGTGCTCCTGGCGCCGGACATGATCTCCTCGGTCACGTCCCGGCCGCCCTGATTGGGGTCTCGTATCCTAATCTGCGTGGGACAGAAGGTCATGGGGTCACGGCCCTCGGACACAGAGGGGCGTATGCACAGAGACGGGGGGGGGGGGGGGGAGAGGGTGAGAGAGAAAGAGAAAGATAGGGGGGAGGGAGGGAGAGAGAGAGAGAGAGAGAAGAGACGTAGAGAAGCGAAGGAAGTCAAGGTTTTCTTTTGGCCCCATTCAGAAAGTGAGGATGAGGGGCTCTTCTATTAGTTCCGGTTTCTCAAAAACCTCACGGGACAGGACAGGACAGAATGAAGTCTGAAATAAGCGCCGTGATAATTTGTAACGGGCCAGGCTACAGGCGACCGACAGCCAGGCCATAAACTACACAACGCACCATTCCACAAGTCTCTGCCCCTCTCTCACAGACACACGCAGGCACACGAAAACAGCTCGAAACGCACGTAATTCTACCTCTCACCGCCAGTTATGAGTGACAGGCACCGGTGGACACGGACGTACGGACGCGCAGACGTTACACACACACACACACACACACACACACACACACACACACACCTACACCTACACACCTACACACACACACACACACACACACACACACACACCTACACCTACACACCTACACACCTACACACACACATACACACACACACACGCCTCGCCTTACCTGCAAGAGCCCTGACAGCAGAGAGTACGGTAAACAGGCGAGCACACGGACCCGAGCAGTAGGCCTCGCTCATCCTGGGACTAGATTTCAGGCTCCGGCCCGACAGCCTGAGCTACAGGCTGGGCAGAGTTTCAGGCTGGCTGGGCCTCAACGCCTGCACTTCACCCACGGACGGGGGGCCTCCCTCTCCCTCGGCCGAGCAGGAGTGCTGGAATGCGCTCCCTCCCGCCGAGAAAACGCACCACAGACAGAGGGGCAGGGCTTCGCGAAACCGTCAGACAAGGGGAAAAAAAAAAAAACCCCCCTAACTTTTCCCCTTCCCTCTCCCTTTTCCTTCCTCTCCTCGAAGGCAGCTTCAGATCTCTCGCTCTCTCTCTGTGTCTCTCAGTTTCTCGCACTCTCGAGCTCCAGCCCCAGTGGGGTGGGGGGGGGGTTCTTTCTGCCACAGCAGCAGCCGATGGTGCCCTGAGCTCATCTGCTTCCGGGAGCAGAGCCGTTTTGGGGGGGGGTGACGGCAGAGGAGAGAGGGGGGGAGGGGGGGGGGGTCAGAGCCACGTGGAGTTGGGCTGTGTGCTGACATGTCCGTTACTTTACTTCCCCGCCCCCTGGCTGTGCCCCCTCCCCCTCCCCCTCTACCTCCCCCACCCCCTCCCCCTCCCTAAGCAGGCAACTGCCAACACAGCATGAAGAGGGGGGGAGGTGGGGGGGTGTGGTGGGGGGTGACTGGAGTTCATAGCTTTCGCTAGAGACGGCACGTCTCCAGCCCCGTACGCATGCATGCGCGTTCTCCAAAATATTTAACAGACCACACACAGCTGGTCAAACCCATTAACCCCCCCCCCTCTCGCTCTCTCGCTCTCTCGCTCTCTCGGTTTCCATCTCTGCCGCTCTCTCTCGAACAAGAACCGCTCAGCATTACCAATACCAAAATGCTAAATGTCCACCTACGTCACAGCGCTTAATATATAAACGGAAAATGAATAAAGAAATAACAACAAAACTCTGCTCTCCCCCTCTGTCTGACAGCAGCACTGTGTACACGAGTCAGCTCCAAACTTTCAAAATTAGCAGCAACGACAAAGTTCATCTGAACTTCGGTCTCCTGGCAGCAATGTACTTTCACTTTTTGTGTTTCCATCAAAATCACACAGACAGACAGGTTAAGGTAGAATCAGTGTGCCAGGCGTAACAGACAGGTAAAGGAAGACTCAGGTATAACAGGTTAAAACAGACAGGTAAATGCAGACTCCGGTGTAACAGACAGGTAAAGGAAGACTCAGGTATAACAGGTGAAGCAGACAGGTAAATGCAGACTCCGGTGTAACAGACAGGTAAAGGAAGACTCAGGTATAACAGGTGAAGCAGACAGGTAAATGCAGACGCAGGTGTAGCAGGTGTAGAGGCAGTACCTGTTTTCTCTCCCGTTTGGACTGGCCTTGTGGCGGGGGGGTGGGGGCGGGCTGGGGCGGGGCGGGGCTCAGGACAGTCGGTACAGAGCTCACTGCGTACTGAGGCTGTGCTGGGTAATAGGTCCCGGCTGGGGGAGGGAGAAACAACCGTCAGCCCAAAGAGGGGGCAGGAGGGGACAGCAGAACACAAAGGCTCAATCACTGGAACCTGGGCCAGGCCAGGGAGAACATATCCTGCCATCTTCTCTCCTCACACACACACGCACACGCGCGCACACACACACACACACGGGCGACATGTCTCAGGCAGTAAGAGCAGTCGTCTGGCAGTCGGAGGGTTGCCGGTTCGATCCCCCGCCCGGGCTGTGTCGAAGTGTCCCTGAGCAAGACACCCAACCCCCAAATGCTCCTGACGAGCTGGTTGGTGCCTTGCATGGCAGCCAATCGCCACGGTGTGTGAGTGTGTGTATGAATGGGTGAATGAGAAGCATAAATTGCCAACCTTTTACCATTTACACGCACGCACACACACGCGCACACACACAGCACAGAAAGAGGGAGAGAGAGAGAAAGAGAGAGATGCATTAGGCACAGGCAGTCAGACCAGTACAAACGTGGCCATTTAAAAGTGGTTATTTGCACGGTTGCTCAGAGAACAGGCCGTTCAGCCGAGTAATGCTTGCCTTCTCTCACCATTAAAGTGCACCTAACTCTTTCATCTACATAAAAGCTGGATGGGATCGATCGTCGTCTCATGCCTGGTCTTGAAGACCCCCAGTTTGCAGTGGTGAAGGAGAGACTGAAGGAAGTTTAAAAAAGGAATGGGGAAGAGGGGAGAGGCATGCCCCTTGACTAGAAGGCAAACACGCAGTACTTATTTTAGTGGTGCCGCCTAATGCTCAATTACTGGACATACCACCAGGGGGCGCCAGAGGGCATCAACCTCCACCAGCTTTGGCCACTGACCAGGATGTGAAAGGTCCAGGGGTCAGAAAGTAAAAGTCCTGCTGTGCGATTCTCGCACCCACCCACACACACACTCATCCAGCTGCATTCACTCATTTGTAATCTACCCCCCGGCCCGGTAACCGTGCGACTCGTATTTAATTCATAACAAAGATTTGACAAGATGATAACATGCGTGTACTTCCAACTTTTTTTACTTTGCATCAAAATGAATCACTGTCGCTGTACAACGTGGCCTTTAGACCGGGGGTGTGTGCGGGGGTCTGTGTGAAGAACACGCAACCACTGAGGAGCTTAGTCATGCAGTGATGAAACCTCGACATGCAGCGGGGGGGGAGATAGCGGGCTCACCGCACTGACCCAGGAACAGCGGCCCCTGAAGGGCTGGCGGGCAGGTTGGAGAGGGAGCGGACAGGGTCACTGACCCAGGGTCAGTGCGAGAGAGCAACGTGCGTTACCACACACGCCGTAGACAGGAAGGGAGGGGCGAGCGGCAGGAAGTGGATGCGTCAGTAGAGTTAGACGAGGGAGGCAAGGAGGGAAGAGGTGACGGAGGAGAAAGAGGGAGGGAGAGATGAGATGAGACTTCACGAGGGACAGAGATAGGGGAGAGATTTCATCAATATTTCATCATTTGAAAGTTTTGCTGAATTTCGGCCAACAAAGCCCTTCTGCCAAGCTGAAAACAAAATTCACTTTTCCCCTCAATGTAGTCAATCTTAAAGTATACATTCCAAAAAAAAAAAACGGATAAAACTGTCATTCTTGTGTATTTTCACACCAACGTTTTTTTTCCATGCACTTCCTGGAAAACAAGATTTTAGATCATGGTGTACCACTGGGTGTGTGCTTAGATCAAAGTTCTGTTCCCCTCCAGGCAATATCACTTGTGCGTACGTCATACTGCGGAAGCTTCAGCTCATCTTTAAAGGAGACTGACTCTCAGAAAAGATGGAGAACCGGCCAGACAGCACAGAGAGTGACAAGATGGATAATTTAATGAAAGTAAACCTTTGTCTGTGCGGTAGGAGGAAGAAAGGAAGAGGAAGACCTGAAGATGAGGGCAGATCAGTCGAATGTGGAAAGGTGAAGGAGGGAGAGGAGGAGGGAATGACAGAGAGAGAAAGACGGTACAGCACGGGGGCTAGCAGGTGATGGTGCGTAACAGGCAGTGAAGAGGGAGAGACAGAGGGAGAGAGAAAGAGGGAGAGAAGGAGAGAGAGACAGAGGGAGAGAGAGAGACAGAGGGAGAGAGAGACAGACAGAGGGAGAGAGAGACAGACAGAGGGAGAGAGAGACAGACAGAGGGAGAGAGAGAGACAGAGGGAGAGAGACAGAGGGAGAGAGACAGAGGGAAAGAGAGACAGAGGGAAAGAGAGACAGAGGGAAAGAGAGACAGAGGGAAAGAGAGACAGAGGGAGAGAGAGAGACACAGGGAGAGAGAGAGACAGAGGGAGAGAGAGAGACACAGGGAGAGAGAGAGACACAGGGAGAGAGAGAGACACAGGGAGAGAGAGAGAGACACAGGGAGAGAGAGAGACAGAGACACAGGGAGAGAGAGAGACAGAGACACAGGGAGAGAGAGAGACACAGGGAGAGAGAGAGACACAGGGAGAGAGAGAGAGACACAGGGAGAGAGAGAGAGAAAGACAGGGAGAGAGAGAGAGAGAGACAGGGAGAGGGAGGGAGAGAGAGAGAGGCAGTGGGCGCGGGCGCATGCAGGCCCTCTCCTCCAGTGCTACTCACCTGTAAACCTCTGAGAGCCCAGAGGGCCGTTCTCCCGTCCGCTCACCCTCCCCCCGCGGCCCCCCGGAGCGAGGGGGGGCTCTGAGCACAGGGAGGGGGGGGGGCAGGACGGGGAGGGAGAGAGAGAGAGAGCGGGAGAGAGAGGGAGGGAGAAAGGGGGAGAGAGGGAGGGAGAAAGGGGGAGAGAGGGAGAGGGAGAGGGGGAAAGGGAGAGGGGGAGAGGGAGAGAGGGAGCGAGGGAGAGGGGGAGAGGGGGAGAAAGGGAGAGAAGGAGAGGAAGAGAAGGAGAGGAAGAGAGGGAGAGGAAGAGAGGGAGAGGGAGAGAGGGAGGGAGAGGGAGAGGGAGAGAGGAGTGAGCGAGAGGCATCGCCGCAGAAGAAGCAGGAGTGGTAACCGCACTCTAAACCCAGACACACAGAGGGACACACCCTGTCGGCCTGTGGGCCTGCATACTGTAACAGGTTTGGGATCCTTATCACATTAAATGCATGTCAGGAAGCCAAAACTAGACCTGGTGTTAATTCCCTTACATACATGGCAAACCGCTAAATTATGAATTGTGTGGAGATATATTATAATTGTTCAAATAAAGAATGGGGGTGAGTGTTATTGGATCTGGACCCATTGCTACTGGGGTACTGAACAGGTTATGGACCCTGTGAGTTCTGGGTGAGATAAGGACCATGTGGTTCTGGGTGGGTTAGAGGAGCTGCTGACTCTGGGCCTGGCGGGGGTTGTGGACTGGGCCGTGTGGTTCTGGGCGGGTTAGAGGAGCTGTTGACTGTGTGGGCCTGGCGGGGGTTGTGGACTGGGCGGAGCGGTTCTGGGCGGGTTGTAGGTACCGTATTCAGCGGCGCTGGTCACGGGGTAGAACCCGGTCGTGGCGCTGCTCATGGGGTACTGCGGAGGCGGAGTGACGTACGCAGGCCGGTACTGTGGAGAAAAGCCAGCGTTCAATTTCAAACCACAACACCTCCAACACAGCCACATTCCTGCGACGGGTAACGCTGACATTTCGGGTAAAAACATCATTTTAGAAGCTGTTTGACTATTTCTTTATTATTATTATTTTTTTAACTCTAGCTGTTGAATGAGGCGTGGCTTTGTTAGGGTTGGAGTGAAAACCTACAAGACAATAGATCTCCAGGAACAGGGTTGGGCAGCCCTGTTCTAGTTGTTGAATGAGGCGTGGCTTTGTCAGGGTTGAAGTGAAAACCTACAGAACCGTAGATCCACAGGAACAGGGTTGGGCAGCCCTGCTCTAAGTTGTTGAATGAGGTGTGGCTTTGTCAGGGTTGAAGTGAAAACCTACAGAACAGTAGATCCACAGGAACAGGGTTGGGGCAGCCCTGCTCTAAATTGTTGAATGAGGTGTGGCTTTGTCAGGGTTGAAGTGAAAACCTACAGGACAGTAGATCCACAGGAACAGGGTTGGGGCAGCCCTGCTCTAAGTTGTTGAATGAGGTGTGGCTTTGTCAGGGTTGAAGTGAAAACCTACAGGACAGTAGATCCCCAGGAACAGGGTCGGGCAGCCCTGCTCTAAGTTGTTGAATGAGGCGTGGCTTTGTTAGGGTTGGAGTGAAAACCTACAGAACAGTAGATCCACAGGAACAGGGTTGGGGCAGCCCTGCTCTAAGTTGTTGAATGAGGTGTGGCTTTGTCAGGGTTGAAGTGAAAACCTACAGGACAGTAGATCCCAGGAACAGGGTCGGGCAGCCCTCAGCCAGGGTCCAGAGTCAGTGCTTTAGAACTCTGGTGTGGGTTCGGAAGGTTCGGAAGGGGAGGGGCGGAGCTACCTGTCCGGGCGGGATGAAGTAGGCGGGACTCTGTGAACTGGCGAATGGCAGCTGCTGCTGGGAGATCATCACCATCTGCGCGCCCGGCTGGTAGACATGCGTGGGGCGGGGCGTGCCAGCTGGGGCGGAGCCAGGGCGCGCCTGGTAGTACTGCTACAGGGGAGAGAGCGGTGATGAGGGTTACCAACACACACACACACACACACACACACACACACACACACACACACACACACACACACACACACACACAGACCAACACGCGGATACAGAAAGACGCATTTTGTTGTAACTTTTACTTGGTACTGACATGAGCGTAATGCTGAACTGGTGCAATGTAAAGTTATTGTGCAGGCTATAGAACTACATAGACCAGAATGCCATGTTCAGGAAACGGCCGCACAGTGACTACGATCATGGCGGCAGCAACATTTTTGGGGGCGGCAGCAACATTTTTGGGGGCGACAACGGCTCAGATGATAAGAGCAGTCGTCTGGCAGTCAGAGGGTTGCCGGTTCGAATCCCACCCTGCGTGTGTCGAAGTGCTCTTGAGCAAGACACCTAACCCCCAAATGCTCCTGATGAGGTGGGTTGGTACCTTGCATGGCAGCCAATCGCCGTTGGTGTGTGAGTGCGTGTATGAATGGGTGAATGAGAAGCATCAATTGTACAGCGCTTTGGATAAAGGCGCTATATAAACACCGACCATTTACCATTTAAATGAAAAGCCAGAACTGCTGTCCAGAAAAGGAACATTTTGTTTCTGGGGTCCAGTCCATTATTTGAAATTTTCAGCGACACATATACACTGATACAAAGCCACACAGTAAAACAGACAGACAAACAAACAAAGAGAAAACAAATATATATATATATATACACACACACACACACACTCGCAAGAGAACAAGGAAGAGAAAATGTGTGTACAAATGGAGCCACGCCCACAAAACCCCACTGAAATCCAATAAGGTAAAAGCAACAGGCTGTCATTTTTTAATAGCATGTTCAAGCATTTGCGTGGAATAATCGCCTCACCCCATCCCTCTCACCCAAAAAGCTCCCCAATTAAGACACTGCCGTACCTGTTGGTTTAAAGCACGGGGCCCCACAGAAAACTAGGACAGCAAAAGAGAAACAGAGGTTAACAGGTCAGAGGTCAAAGGTCAGACCCAGAGAACACTCAAAAATGCACAGGGATACAACAAAGCAGGGGGCTAAGCCCTTCAGTGCACAGAGAGAGAGAGGGGGGAGAGAGAGAAAGAGAGAGAGAAAGAGAGATGGAGAGGGAGAGGGAGAGAGAGAGGGGGAGAGAGAGAGAGAGGGAGAGGGAGAGGGGGGGAGAGAGAGAGAGAGAGAGAGAGAGAGAGAGAGAGCGCTTCTTTTTAAAAAAATGAAGAAAACATGAACAGGAAGGCCTCATGCACCTCCTCAGACAGACGGAGGCGTACCTGGCGGGGTTGGGGAGCCGTGCTCATCTGTGGCGGTGGGGGGGTTGCAAAGACAATGTTGGGGGGCTGACCAGGAGGGAACGCGGCCTGAGGAAGGGAAGGAGAGGGGATGCATTTGATCCTCTAATTATGACAAAATAAACCATCATCATGAAAAGGTCCCATTGTAGAAAATGAAGTTTCCCTTGCTTTGTGAATCATAATGGAGTTGAATCCTCACAATCCGTAGGAGGAAAACAAACATTCGGAGTGGCTAGCTAGCTCCAATAAGCAAAAAAAATTCAAACAAATTAAAAAACAAGGTTCGCTGATACCACGACACAGTCACTTAAAAAAAAAAACCCTTGGTAAAGCTCATGATGGCCTGGAGAATAGACATGTAAAAACTGGATATTCGTCTGGATATCAGGACCTAAAACAGAACACTGGAAAGGTATAATGCAACAAACAGACACCAGGAAACAGGCTTGAGGAGCTCCTACCTGCGGGAGACCGGGGGAGGGGGTGGAGGGGGGTGCTGCTATTTGCTGAGGGGGCTTGTTCATTTCATTTCATCTGACTGGGGCGTGGAGAGCCACAGACCTGCAGAGAAACCTGAGGGAACACATCCCAAATCACATTGTCTTACCATTCAGGGTGTGAAAACAGTATTATTCATTCAGTCATTCATCCATTATCTTAACCCGCTTATCCTGAACAGGGTCGTAGGGGGGCTGGAGCCTATCCCAGTATACATTGGGCGAAAGGCAGGAGTACACCCTGGACAGGTCGCCAGTCCATCGCAGGGCACACACACCATTCACTCACACACTCATACCTACGGGCAATTTAGACTCTCCAGTCAGCCTAACCTGCATGTCTTTGGACTGTGGGAGGAAACCGGAGTACCCGGAGGAAACCCACGCAGCCACGGGGAGAACATGCAAACTCCACACAGAGAGGCCCCGGCTGACCGGGATTCGAACCCAGGACCTCCTTGCTGTGAGGCAGCAGTGCTACCCCACTGCACCATCCGTGCCACCATCCGTGTCCAGTGTTTGCAACACTGGACACTATTCTGGCACTAAGTATGCCACGATGTTGTGCTGGGACACAACCCAAGCAAACATTACACTACATAACATTAATGGAATGTGGCAGACGCTCTTATCCAGAGCGACGTACAGTTGATTAGACTAAGCAGGGGACAATCCTCCCCTGGAGCAATGCAGGGTTAAGGGCCTTGCTCAAGGGCCCAACGGCTGTGCGGATCTTATTGCGGCTACACCGGGGATCCAACCACCGACCTCGCGGGTCCCAGTCACGTACCTTAACCGCTACGCTACAGGCCGGCCCCTGGATATGGACAGTGCGTCATGTTTGATTTCGGACACAGCCGTCGTCTAAAACAGTGGTGCCCAATCACGCGCCATGAAGGGCAACCAATCACTACACCTGCCGATTTCACCGATTAGTTCCCTCTTATTAGGTTGGAATAAAAACCTGGAAACTCTTGGCCCTCCACGGCACATTGATTGGGCACCACGGGTCAAAAAAAACAAAAAAAAACATACAATTAAAACATCTTTTTAATATTACCTATGTGAGAGGATGAGTCTCCCGCGTTCTGAGGAGACGGTCTAGGGAGGGGGGGCCCAGTGTGGGGGGGTCTCTACTGCAGTCACACAGAGAGAAAGAAGAGAAGAGGAGAGGAGAGGAGAAAGGAGAGAGGGAGAGAGATTGGGTGGGCAAAAAATAATAACAGGTGAATTTCGCCACATCACATTACACAGCAGTTTCAAGAAGACTTCAATCTTCAATGCCAAGCCAGTGAAACACCTGCCCAGCACGCACGCACGCACTGCAATGAATAAATAAACAAATAAAATGCTACAACAACCATACAGCGACCCAATGATGAAGTCAACCCAGCCAAAGGGTGGGGAACCAGACAATTACATGATAACGGCAGGAGGAAGAAGCCATCTTGGGGAACAAAAAAAACTAGCCCTCGGGGGCATCTCCTGTTACAGTCCCGGGGTAGGGGGCGGGTGGGGGGGGCACGGTTTGCAATAGGGACAGTACACAATTGAGGTGTCAAAGGGCAAGCTCCGCAGCCTAATCGGCCAACAGATGGCAGGTCTGCAGAGAATGCCCTGAGGTGAGGTGTGGGGGGGGGTCAGGCGGGAGAATGTCAGCTTGACTGTGGGGGCTGTTGATCCAAGGACAGGCGCTGAATCACAAAAATATATTCCACCCCACCCCCAAATAATATTTATTATCAGGCAATTGAAGGCATCATTCAACCTCTGCCGGCCTCCTAAGCGCTCCAAATTCTACGGCTAACAGGCTACCCCAAAAGTGCCAGAGTGGCTCCATAACACCCCGCACCCCGATGCTGGAAGGCTACAGTGGATTAGACCGCTGGATATTTATAGGTGCTACTGAGCCCGGTCAGGAGTAAACAGCTTGCAGACTTATGAGCCCTTGAAACGGTCTCTCTGCGAGGCTCGTCCGATGCTAGCGACAACCGCAAGGTTGGTTAAAGCGAGACGAGGCGTTGCTTTGGGCATTGCCCGCTTGCGTCTGCCAGCAGTGGGCACACGCAGGACACGTGGTTCCTGCGTAACCGGCTACACAGGACAACCGGCTTCTTTGTAAAGACTGTCGTAACATTAACCAGCAACTTACACACATGCGTAAAAACACATTTCACACAATGTTTAATGTTAACGATTTCATGTGAAATTAAATCAAAGCCCACCAACATTTCTCATCTCTGAAATCTATTAACTCATTTTGAATGTGGAATATTCAGCTCTGAAAATGAGATGGGATAGTCTCGTTGCAAACACGTAACAGTTAACGGTTTGTTTTATCTAGATATAAATCGAATTATCCCAATTACTTTCCTAATTCTTAAATACAGGCCACCAAGGTTTCATGCATACATTCCCACGATGACAGCAATATTTAGACAGTGACAGCAATTCAGTGAAACCGAAAACATTAGCTGGGAATGTCGAATGCGACTGCTAAATAGGCATACTCGCATAACGCAAAATATAACGCACCTTGAGCGAAACTAGCTACACATCATGATTAAAAAAAGACATACGGCCAGACGCCAATGGATGTTGATGCAATATCAGTCAATACAATTAGCTAGCTAAAGCGTCAGCATCCGTTTTCAGACGAATGTGATAATTTTATTTACTTCGTCTAACGTATTTCTATAAGATTACAGTCAATCGTCGTCAGTGGCAGTGACTTGCTGGAATTCGTGTTTTCTAAATGTAGCTAGCTAGCGAACAGTCACTGTAAACATGCAAGTTAAAAGTTCAGGGCACAAATGTTACCACAATGGGCCTAGGTAGTCAGTCCGTTTTGCTTAAATCCGAGGCTGTGATAGTAACGTAACGTTAGTGTCTTTTAAATCTGTAAGTAGCTAGGTAGCTATTTAGAAACTCTAGCTAGCTAGCTATAACGTTACAACAGAACTAACTTACTTTTGAATACTTGCTCGATTTTAACTTTCTAGTCAGACTACTTCCAAATTGTAGGAAGGACAAATCAAGTCCTAAATAAACTATCCTGGTGTATAGGTCAAGTCACTAAATATTGAAAGTCAAGGGCCTTGTAGCTACTAGCTAGTTAATTAGGAAAAGTTAGCCAACTTCGCTAGGCTACCTGAACTGGCAGGCTTTCTCGGCACGACAGACAGTTGACCAGTGAGCCGGTAATTTCTAGCTGTAGTTACCTTTAACACAATTATAATTGTAGTTAGCAAATATGAACATTCATCAAAGTAACCAAACAAAAAAAAACGATGGCTAACGCTACAGTTAGCATTGATTCATTCACCTCAGTAACGAGTTAGCTAGCTTGTTAAAAAAAAAATGCCTGGGTGATTAGCTAACGTTAGCTTGCCAACGTTCTCTGCGGTCAAACGGGCAACCACACAGTTTAAATAAATGGGTATCAATAGTTGTTCAATTTGATTACTTAAAAACGATCCGACTAACCGTAACTGAAATAGGTAGCTAGTGCTAATATTGAACTAGGTAATTAGCTAGCAATAAAGTTAACTTGATGTTGCTTACCAGAATTAAATTGAAGCTATGAAGAAGGTAGAGAATAGGGCTTACGTTTTTTTGTATATAGTTAGCGAGCTAGCTAGCCATCTCCTTTTCGCCAGTTTCTTTAGTTCACTTCACTTTGGAAAAAAAAGCATGTCCTCAGATTTCCGAAGGGAAAGGGGGACGTCCTGACCCCCATATAAATTGACTGGTCGGGGTGAAAACTGTCAGGTTTAGCTGAATCCTTAAATCCCTTGCAATGTGCAAAATAAAAAAAACTTGACCGATACGGCTTTGGGAAAGGATTGTTGACAGAGCACGTGTCCCCGGATTGAACCTCAGGACCTGGACTGCATGTTTAAAGCGTGGATGGATCCGGATTGACAGCGAACACTCGGCACCCTTTACAATTCAGAAGGGTCTACTTGGGAGCCATGGCACTTGCTGCCTTTCCATCGTTAGACCGCAAAGAACGGACAAGCTCTTTACTGGAGCCGCATGGCCACTTCCGGGTTAATTACGTCATTATCTCCATCTTTTGCTTTTTTTTCCTTTGCCAGACGCGTTGTCGCCGCCCTGCTGCCACCCAGAGATAATATGTGGTATTATGTTATGTCAAATACCGTGGATGAAATTAGAAAGATCACGCGTGTTTAAGCTACGTTGTTGAAAACCGTAAAAGTTCTGAAATGTTCGACCGTAATTTTGTGGTTAAACCTATTTTAACGCAATGCAGATTTGCTGTCAGTGCGATTACGTTTCAATGGTGTAGATGGTTCAAATTAAAATTGGGGGCACACATATGGGTCTAAAAGCACCAGCTTCTACTGCAGGCTGCAAGTGTATCCTAAACATTTTACTGTTCTCACATACAAGAGGGTGACATAGCTCAGGCAGTAAGAGCAGTTGTCTGGCAGTTGGAGAGTTGCCGGTTCGATCCCCTGCCGGGCTGTGCCGAAGTGTCACCTGACCCCCAAATGCTCCTGACGAGCTGGTCAGCGCCTTGCATGGCAGCCAATTGCCGTTGGTGTGTGTATGAATGGGTGAATGAGAAGCATCAATTGTACAGCGCTTTGGATAGAGGCGCTATATAAATGCCCACAATTTACCACCATTTAAGAGGGAACCAGCATAGTTTATAGAGCTGTAAGGAAACGAAAACCCTTTCCGACACCAGTGGTTCCCAAACTCAATCCTGGGCCGAGACCAGGGGTGGGAAATTCTGGTCCTGGAGGACTGGTGTGTATGCAGGTTTTTGTTTCCACCTGATACCCTGGTTAGCTAGCCATGGGCAGCCTGTCGCATAGTGGTTAAGGCACATGACTGTAGCCACAAAAAGATCCTGCATTGCTCCAGGGGAGGATTGTCTCCTGCTTAGTCTAATCAACCGTATGTCGCTCTGGATAAGAGCATCTGTCAAATGCCATTAATGTAATGTAATTTAATGTCAGCGGAGCTAATTGGCTGAAAACACTAACAGCCAATGCCCAGGCTCACAGCCAACGTTCATTCCTCATTGGCCTCCACTGGCTGCCAATTGCTACACGCATCCGCGTCAAGGCACTAGTGTTGGCATTCCAGGTTGCTAACTTCCAATCAATCCAATCTTTAATTGCTCCGACACCCCAGAAAGACCACTCCAGTCTGCCAGCTCTGGTTGCCTTGTGGTTCCCTCATTAGGAGCACCAGGTGGTCGAGCTCCACGTTCACGCCTGTTTATCGTTCTGGTTCCTCAGTGGTGGAATGACTTACCTACCACTGTCAGGACAGCAGAATCCCTCCCCATATTTCGATGCAGACTAAAAACAGACCTTACTATAAAAACTATACCTTAGTCCTCAATCCTGATTCCCCCCACTTCCGATATCCCTCTTCCCGAACCCTGAATACAAAAATACAAAAATTGCACTTACGATGACTATTGTGTTTTTGTTTAGAACAGCCCCTTCATGTCTGTTTTGCTATTCATGGATTTGATGCTTTTAACTTGTGGAAGAACCGATGAACTTCGTAAATCGCTTTGGATTAGAAGCGTCTGCCAAATAACAAAAATTTAACTGGGTCTCTGAAAGATTGGATCAGTAAAACATTTTAAACAGGTACACAAGAAGTCTTAGGGTGTCATTTGTGCACTTAGCAGGAAATGTCAGTGGGTGTAAATGTTAGGGCTAATGAAGTTTTTCGTTTTTCGTATATGCAAGCAGTTAATTTGGCTTAATTAGATGCTTCATATTTCGAGGGATTGTGTAAGCCACATTATGTCAGAAATGCATGCCAAGATGTATAACATTCCCAAGTTCATATTGTGCTATATTGCAAACAGTACATAAACATGAATAAAAATAAATTAACAAATGAATGAGGTTAATCAATATGCCCCTATTTAGGTTATTGTTTTATTTAATTAATAATTAACACCATTCAGGTTTGGCTCTTCATCATTTTCTTCCTTATGGTTAGTTTTAGTAGCCAGGGGTCCTCACTTTCACCAATTAGGAGCATATTGATTCAACTCTTTAATTTGACCATTTAATAATGTACTTGTTTTATGCAGTTGTTTGCAATATGGCAATATAAGCAGAATATGAACTTGGGAATTTTTTTTTCTTCATGGCATGCATAGCTATATCTGACATAATGTGACCTACATAACCCCTCTAAATATGAATCACCTAATTAAGCCAAATTAACTGATTGTTCAAATTCTGCAAAAAAGTTTAGTTGGAACGAAAACCAAATACACAGGGGAGCCCAAGACCGAGTTTCGCAACCACTGCCCTATACTACCAGAAACAGTCACCAAAGGGCGCCAGAGTCCACCTTGGAAACACAAGCAGACGTTAAAGGAACAATAGGTAAGATTTTTGTGTTAAACACAAAAATGTAACACAAAAGCTAAGGTTTTTGTTTTAGCTAAACCATTATTTCTCTCAAACTGTAAGTTACAGTTGCATCGTTCGTGGTAGACTATCATATCTTATTTATATAGCCAGCTAGTTACGTAGCCAAATAACTTGCTTGCTCACAATATAGTTTGCTTTGTTGCACGTCGCTCTGCCGAATGACATTAATGTAATGTAATAACATAGTTGGTTAGCTAAAGTGAAAACTTCAAAAAGACAATAAATAAAAATAGTGTTGTGTAGCACTCCAATGTCAAGATTTCATAAAGTCACCTGTTCGGCGAACACTACAGGCACTCTTGCGTTTGTCACGGTCGGCTTTCCGAAACATTGCACGAGAACACTGAACTGTATAATAACGCTATATATTACGCGACTGTGGGAAGCATAAACAGTGTTGTGGTTTGAGGTTTTTTGTTGTTGTAATTCCTACATTACCTATTGTACCTTTAATGCAGGCTCTCCAGTTTGTGATGTGCAATATCAATGGCAGCAAACGATGACGGGAAAAGTACAATAAGAACGTTGTATTTTGAAAGGAAAATGCGTCAAATAAACTTGAATTACCGCCACCCGGTATCCCCGTAATCCCCATTGCTAGCTATGGAAGACTAGGAAATTCCGCAGGAGCACTACATCACCAGACCCAGTTCTATGAGGAGCATCAAGGTATATAAGAGTGGGGCTTCTACGTTTCTGCGTGTTAAATAAATACAATCATGGATATTCGGAGAGAAGCATTCGGCGACACTTAGCTGTAAAATAATCCTATAAGTGGAACTTTTTTGCCGCTACGCGTTGGTGGCAGCATTTTAATATGTTCTCGTAATGCTGCGGTTTAAACAATTACTAATTGTAATCGTGGTTGTGGTGGCCAATAGGATCTGAGAGGGAGAACACCCCTCACCAACCCAAGAGCGCCAATGAACACATGCAGGCCTCATTCCTGAAACACGCACACATGTAGACACCACACGCGCTCTGTTTCTGGTGGAAAGGTGGAAAAGCAGTTTATTTAAGAGTTTTTTGTGTGTTTCTTTTGTACATTTTTTTTTTTGTTACAAACTGGTTATCTGAAGAAAGCAAAGAATCACCAATCGTCCGCCAGCGTGCAGGTGATTGACCGAGTGCTGGTGTAACAAAGAGAGTGGGGTCTTTGCAGGGTGAGAGTGACGCTCCTCTACACCTTCCGCTGGCAGGAGTGGAAACTGCAGGCCTGCTCCAATTCTGAGGGGTTGAGAGAGAGGGGGAAACACGGCGTCAGTCAACAAACAGGGCCACCGGGTTAGTTGTCAGTTATCAGTTTACTGGGTGGTCCAGTGTGGTGTCAGTTATCAAACGAGCAGGGCTATCAAGTTAGGTGTCCGTTATCAGTCGACGGGACAGTCTGGTGTGGTGTCAGTTATCAGTCGACGGGACAGTCTGGTGTGGTGTCAGTTATCAGACGGGGTGTAAGTGGGCAGTCGGTTGTTGTGTCAGTTATCGCCTTGCTCGACGCAGAGAAACGGGACAAAACCCACCTGACACACTGCTGGCGCACTCCTTGAGTGCGGTCACAGCATCAAAATACTTCGCGCCCAGGAAGTCCTTGAAGCTCTGGCCTGCCGGAACCCTCTGGAGACACTTGGTGGAGTCCTTAAAGATGAGGTTTTTCCCGCCTGACTGGAACATCCTGAACAGGTCGCTGGAGCCACTGATTCCGTACAAGATCTGTGAGAGAAGGAGGGCAGGACAGGTCAGGACGGGCACTGGCAGCTGAGCTGTGTGTGTGTGTGTGTGTGTGTGTGTGTGTGTGTGTGTGCGTGAGTGTGTGTGTGTGTGTGTGTGAGTGTGTGTGTGAGTGTGCGTGTGTGCGTGTGACATCCATGTTACGTCACAAAACTTTAATACCTGGACAAACGTCTTAGCTACCCGGATAGGCTGCTGTTAAATACGTAGGTCCAGTAGTGCTTGTTTATTACATTGGCCTTTCCCCAATGATATCACATAGGAAAGATACAGATTCTAAACAGAATATGGTATATATGCAAGCTTCTTGAGCCCTACTTGTCCCTTAATTGTGGGACAGTGATATGCCCATGATACTTAAGTTTATGGATAAATGGTGTGATTGCTTCAGGCAAAATGTAAAATATTTAGTTTCAAGTTTAACGTTTTTGAGCTCTCGAGTTGAGCAGTATCTGTTTGTCGCCACAAACGTTCGCCGACTTGAACAGACGTCTGGTCTGAGTTTTAGGAGTGTGTTTTTTGGGTCCCCCACCTGCTGTTCCTCCAGGACGCTCTGCACCTGGCCCACAATTTCGGGCCGGGTCACCACGGCGTGGGCCGGCACCTTGGCCAGGTTACAGGTCAGGTAGTCTTTAACTGGGGCTCTGGTTCTGGGGCCAGTGGGGCACAGTAGCTCATAGTCATCAGAATGCAGGCTCAACGCCCAGGAGGGACCTTTTCCTGGAGAGGAAGAGATTAGGATGAGGCACACACACACACACTATGCACGGAAACACACACACACCACGCACGGAAACATACACACATACATACATACCACATGTACATACACACTCATACACACGCGCACACACACTATACATGGAAACATACACACATACATATTCACACACACCACGCACGGAAACATACACACATACATACATACCAAACGCACACACACACACCATGCACGGAAACATACACACATACATATACATATACACACACACATCACGCAAGGAAACATACACACATACGTACATACCACACGCAAACACGCACTCGTACACACATACATACACACGCGCACACACACCATGCACGGAAACATACACACACACACACACACACACACACACACACATACATACATACACACACGCACACACTGTAGTACACATATGCAAGCAGACATATGCACACACACAAAGACATGCAGGCATACACAATTATAATACTGTGATGGTGACCAATTTAGAACAATGCTTTGGGGATTGGTTACGTTATTCAAGACTCCAGCTGATTTTATGTTTAAAAAACATGTACGCTTTCTATGTCTTTTAAATGTCTGAATGGAAATATGAGTATGATGTCCGTACAGTTTCTACATACGTTTAGATAAATGATGCTACAGTGTGCTGAAGATATGCAGCATACTGACTCACCTTCAGTGTTCTCTCCCACAATGGTGTGCTTCACAAACGCCACATCTCCGCCACCCTCCACCAGGCACCTGTGGAGAGAGTGAGGGAGGTTTTACACACACACACACACATACAGTGAAGGACATCACACACACACATACAGTGAAGGACATCACACGCACACACACAGTGAAGGACATCACACACACATTGTAACATTACAGAGAGAGAAAGAGAGAGCGATAGGGAGAGAGGTGAGCAGGGAGCCGGAGAGTACCGGAAGGCTCCGGCGTAGCCAGAGTACAGCTCCTCGGCGCTGCTCGTTCTGCACTTGACGTCTCCCACCGCTTTCCTGCTGCCTACGCACAGCTTGCAGAGACTGGAGTCCACGTCAGCTCCAGGGGCGCAGCTCTCGCTGAAGAACTTGGCTGTGTGAGAATGTTTTGTTGTTGTTTAGCTGCCGGTCTCATCCCCCCCCCCCTCCCCCCCATGACTCACTGAATCCCCCCCCACATGACTCACTGAATCCCCCCCACATGACTCACTGAATCCCCCCACCATGACTCACTGAATCCCCCCACCATGACTCACTGAATCCCCCCACCATGACTCACTGAATCCCCCCCACATGACTCACTGAATCCCCCCACCATGACTCACTGAATCCCACCACCATGACTCACTGAATCCCCCCACCATGACTCACTGAAGTTGCACTCCTTGGTGTCCTTATGGATGAGCCCCATGGGCACGTTCCAGCCGGCCGTTCGGCCGACGCCGGTGTGGCACGACTTCTTCCCCTTCAGCTCCGCCCAGGAGAACCCGGAGCCCTTCTTCACCACGGCAACAGCGTAGTAGGAGGAGGCCTCTGCAGGGGGAGGGGCACGATTTATTAGCGATAGTGACGATTATAATGTTAATAATAATACGTTTTATTTATTGAGCGCATTAGGGGGCGGCTTGTAGCGTAGTGGTTAAGGTACATGACTGGGAGCCACAACGTCAGTGGTTTGAATCCCGGTCGAGCCACAATAAATGATCCGCACAGCCGTTGGGCCCTTGAGCAAGGCCCTTAACCCCACATTGCTCCCCGGGCGCTGCACTGTGGCTGCCCACTGCTCCTAGGTAACTAGGATGGGTCAAATGCAGAGGACAAATTACCCCACGGGGTTCAATAAAAGTGTATCTTATCTTATCTATCTTATCTTATTTTGAGCACACTGTGCCTTTCAATGTGCTGGACAGAAAGAGGTGATGTCAAAAAAGAAAAAAAAAAAGCACATTCGAAGAGGCTTTAAGTTTCTTAAATATCCACAGATTCAGAAGCCCTCAGATCGAGAGGAAGCTTGTTCCATAGTTGACGGGCATAAGCTTTGAACGTAGCCTCTTCATAAATTTTGAGGTAAGATGTTAGAGGCTTGTGTTCGGATTATAGAAGTGCACAGAAACGTAGATGCAAGAAAGCTCACAAAAATGCACACTAACCTCCAGGGTTCGTACACTTGTCTGTGGAGAGAAAGAGAGAGAGAAAGAACATCACTTAGCTTCCCCCACCCTCCAAGAAATATTTTAAATGACAGGATGTACGATACAATGCCATCACCAATAATATACAACATTACATGACGATGTGGTTCCAAATGGTGGAATTGGCAGATGTAGAGATGACTGGGATGGATAAACCAGAGTAAGAGGAGGGGTGGGTGGGCAGACTGTGGTTCACACTGTAGTTCTGACTGCAGTTCTGGTTGTAGTTGTTACGGTGATCCTGACTGCAGTTCTAAATGTAGTCCTGACTGTAGTTCTGGTTGTAGTTTTTACGGTGATGCTGACTGCAGTTCTAAATGTAGTCCTGACTGTAGTTCTGGTTGTAGTTTTTACGGTGATGCTGACTGCAGTTCTAAATGTAGTCCTGACTGTAGTTCTGGTTGTAGTTTTGACTGTGGTTCTGACTGCGGTTCTGACTGCGGTTCTGAAGGTAGTTCTGAGAGTGATCAGTACCTGCGTCGTACTGCTCCACCATGGCCGGAACCAGGCCACACTTTCCAGCAGAGTACACCTGCCCTCCGTCCAACGCCATGGCATCTGCCTCTTTACGCTGAGAGAGAGAAAGAGAGAGAGAGACACAAAAGGACAGAGAGACACAGAATGAAGTAGACAGAGAGACAGAAAGAAAAGAAGGAAGGAAGACAGTAAGGGAGAGGACAACAGTGAGAGAGAGAGAGAGAGAGAGAAAGAGAGACACAAAAGGGCAGAGAGAGACAGAATGAAGTAGAGAGAGAGACAGAAAGAAAAGAAGGAAGACAGTGGGAGAGGACAACAGTGAGAGAAGAGAAGCAGTGAGAGAGAGAGAGGCTGAGTTAGAATGGGAAAGGGAAGGTAGTGTTTGATCGCAGCAGTAAGCCCCAGGGCCCTGCTCCGTGTTACGCACCATGATCTTCTTGATGCACTCGTCCACCGTGTGCGTGTTGATCTCCCTCTCGCACTCGATCTTGGCGTTTCCCGCGTCGTCCACGGAGTTGATGCTCCAGTCGTCGCACTTCTTGAGCTCGTCCGCCCCGACGGCGCACCACCTCAGCCCCTTCCCCTCCCGCTTGGTCTCCGTGCCCTCTGTGGAGAGCAGGCAAATGAGCTGTGTGTGTGTGTGTGTGTGCGTATGTGAGAGTGTGTGCGTGAGCGTGTGTGCATGTGTGTGTGAGCGTGTGAGCGTGTGTGTGTGTGTGTGTGTGTGCGTGAGCGTGTGCGTGTGCGTGAGCGTGTGTGCATGTGTGTGTGTGTGCGTGTGTGCATGTGCGTGTGTGTGTGTGCGTGTGTGCGTGAGCGTGTGTGCATGTGCGTGTGTGTGTGTGCGTGTGTGCGTGAGCGTGTGTGCATGTGTGTGTGTGTGTGTGTGCGCGTGAGTGTGGTCTCGTTTTTGGTCTTGTCCCCCCCCACTGTGCACCACCTCATACCCCTCCCACAAAACACATATTTGTGTGGGAATGTGTGTGTGTGTGTGTGTGTGTGTGTGTGAATGCGTGTGTGTGTGTGTGTGTGTGTGTGAATGCGTGTGGGTGCCTGTGTGTGTGTGTGTCTTACCTTTCTGCAGGGAGCGGATGATGCTCATGTACTCTGCACCCAGGTACAGGAAGCTGTCAGCAGAATTGGGGACCTGCACTAGTTTGACGGTGGAGTCTTTGAAGAGCAGGTTCTTGGAGCTGTAACCCTCGGAGGAGAAAAGGCTGTGTTTCTGCCAAACAAACACAAGCGGGTCAGAACCAGAATCTCAGCACAGGTGAGTAGGGCAGACATATTGGGGAGACACCCAGGTGTGAACAGTGAACAGAACAGGTATTACAGGTGAGCAGGATGACAAATGAACAGTGCAGGTATTACAGGTGTGCAGGTGGGCAGTGTACCATGGCCGTCTCGAGCATTAGCCAGATGCGTTTCGCCAGGTCTGGTTCCTTGCGGCTGACCACAGCATGGGCAGGTACTTTGGACAGGTGGCATTTGGCGAATTCATCAACGCTCTTCCTGGTTCCGTCCGGACACAGCAGCTCGTATTTCGACTTCTCTGCAGCTACAGACAGGAAACAGGAAACAGGAAACAGGAAACAGGAAACAGGGAGCAGGAAACAGGAGGCAGAGTCAGTTATGATTATGCTGGCCGTGCTGGCTCTCTGCGTCCAAAATCGCACACTGCACACCACATGCGTGTACTGTCATTCGGTGTACATAAGGCAGGTTTAGTGATACGATCCAAAAAGATGGATTTTCGGACATACAATGTTGCTATGGAATGCCACTGCTTGACGGCAGCTAGTTGACGTGACATTGTGTAAGGGGAAAAAAATATTTCCACTGTAAATACATCCATTGATTTTAATTACATTCCGCTAAGAGTAGTTAAAACACCACGGAGTTTCGGCCACTTCTTACAACTTGCGCGGTAATAGTTTCCCCCTTGTCGATATACTATTACAGATTTCATATTACACAGCAAGCAAGCGCCAACTGGGCGACCATGGGTGCTATGACTGCTGGCCCATCAGAATTAAAACGGGCAATTTAGCTTTCGGCAGGCTTGTTCATCACATATTTACTCTTTTTGGTTCTTTTAACAGCTGATCCTTCATCTGGAGCCCTGAACCTCGACTCTAAGCCAGCGGACTAATTTTCAAAAAGCCTGCTGTGCATCGTCAGGCCAATAAAGGCCCGATTTGAATTTGGATTTGGATTTGGATTTGATTACCTGGGACCGTCGTGTGCTTGACGAAGGCCACGTAATCGTCACCACCGTCCTGCAGGCACCTGTCGAGAGAGAAGAGGATGAGGCATTTCTCACTGGTTATTACGTTTTAAACCGTTTCCCCACTTTCTCATGAAATTTCAGCTACTTTTCAACGAAAGAAATCTCAAATCAGTTTTGTGATGGTCGGAAATGGAATTTTCTGCGTCGCCCGACGGATATTTGTCATCAAAAAAACTGTGATTATTTAAAGAGAATCATTTTTATTGCACACGCTGCGCAATAGGGGTAGACTGATGATCTTCACTCCTGGTGCTGGCAGGCTGCAGGGTGAGCTGGTTTTTCTGCTTTTTCGCCTTAACGTCAGCAACCCGATCCAGACCCCGGAAACCAGGGGAGTCTCTAATCCAACTGCTTTAACTGATCGATTAAAGTGCCGAGTAAGACCCAAAAAAGCCACGGACCCTGTGGCCTCCGAGGACCGGGAGCCACGATCAGAGAGGGATCAGAGGTGACAGCAGGGGGTCGCCCTGTAGGGGGGCGCTGTGTAACTCACTGGAAGGCACCGGCGTAGTCGTAGTAGGTCTCCTTGTGCGTCCGGGAGCAGTCCACCTTGCACAGCTCACACAGGCTCTTGTACTTGGGGTACTGGTTGGCTCCAGGGGCACAGCTCGCAGAGAAGAACTCTGACACGGCTACAGGGAGGATAGAGGATGCATGTCAGCGCACTGAAATGAAACGTGTTTAACGACGCACTGAAACGTGTTTAACGACGCACTGAAACGTGTTTAACGACGCACTGAAACGTGTTTAACGACGCACTGAAACGCGTTTTATAACGCACTGAAACGCGTTTTATAACGCACTGAAACACATTTTATAACACACTGAAACACATTTTATAACACACTGTAACATGCCTAGACAATTGGGGGCGACATGGCTCAGGCAGTAAGAGCAGTCGTTTGGCAGTCGGAGGGTTGCCGGTTCGATCCACCGCCAGGGCTGTGTCGAAGTGTCCCTGAGCAAGACGCCTAACCCCCAAATGCTCCTGACGAGCTGGTTGGCACCTTGCATGGCAGCCAATCGCCGGCGGTGTGTGAGTGTGTGTATGAATGGGTGAATGAGAAGCATCAATTGTACAGCGCTTTGGATGAAGGCGCTATATAAATGCCAACCATTTACCATTTAGACCAAAAAAATTTTACAAAATTTTTTTTTCTAATTGCCCACGGTGCATTGCGGTCACTCACCTCTCAGCAGCTCCTCGTCGTCGATGCCGCCCCAGGAGATAAGCTTCCGAGTGAGCAGAGTGCCGATGGGGATGTTCCAGCCGGCTGACTTCCCCAGGCCCGTGTGGCAAGACTTCTTCCCCTTCAGGTCACCGAACCCAAATTTGGTGCCTGCCTTCGCCACGGCAACAGCGTAGTAGCAGGTATCAGAGTCTGGAGGGAAGAGGGGTGACGTAGTCAGTTTTCTAATCCTGCCCCCTCTCCCTTTCCCTTCATACCACCGTCTTTTTCTGTGTCTTTCTTGCTCTCTACTTTTTGTATTTTCTTTTCTATTACACAGTAAAATGTTCAGTGTTCAATCAACTCCCTGTTATGGGCTCCCCATAATGTTTGGGACAAATCCTTTATCTATTTGCCCCTGTACTCCACAATTTGAGATTTGTCACCATGTAGAAATTACCCCCCATTTCAGGGCAGCATAATGTTTGGGACACAGCATGCCATGACTTCCTGTCTGTGACTGATCAGTCTGGATATCTTATTGTCAGGTTGTCCTACAAGCGATACGAAACCTCTTTGCGTTTGAACGGCTCTCTATGGGAATAGGGGGGGGTGGGACAAGATTCAGCTGTAAATTATGCGGAGAGAGAACTGAAGACATACGTTGGCTAAATGGCTTTAAGTCGTGAAGAGACATGACACCAGAGAAATGTGCTACTATTCATTTCAAAGGAACAATCTCCATTAAACCTGCCCCCTCCTATATGGTTGAAAAACCTGTACCACCCCCCACCAACACCTACCTTTGCCGTAGTCCTCGGCAATGATGGGGTGCAGGTTGTAGTTCTTGAGTCCAGCCTTGTAGATATCGCCTCCATCGAGGGTAACAGCATCTGCCTCCCCTGCCTGAGAGAGAGAGAGAAAGAGAGAGAGAGGTGGAGGTGGAGGTGGAGAATAGGGGGACAGACAGAGAGATGGTAGAGAAAAAGCGATAAGGGAGAAACAAGGCAGTTGCCTGTTGCAGATTGAATTGACATTGACATTTCATATCTACAAAAATGAAAAATCATAACTTAAAAAAAAAAAATACATTACTCTTTCATCGGCGTTTACATTAATTAATTGATTAAGTAATTCGTTCGGTCATTTAGGCGATAGAGACTGACAGCAATGACCACTCACCGTAATGGCCTTTATGCAACCATCTGACCCGTCCTTCAATACGCATCCCAGTTTGTCCTTCAGGTCTGGTTCGCTCGCTAGTTTGAGACATTTCTCGTTCTCTGGTTTAGACTGTGCGCACCATTTCACTTTGACGGGTTCCGTAGGAACTGCAAACGCCGAGGCTGCGGGTGACAGCGGGTACCTGACATGGTTATTCTACTGGTCGTCATTCGCATACATTCCCCCCATTACCCCCGTGCATGACGCTATTAATTGCAGCACTAGCACGTACAGAGACAGTAGTCAAACAAATACATCATCGTTTACTGACTATTGTCCCTCATCATTTCAACGAGAAATTCGAAAAATGTGAATTACTGCAGTAGGCTACATTATAAGCTGCGATGGTTTATAAGGGAATCGCGGGTTCAATACTTTACCGAGGCATCCAATGATGAGTAAAGAGAGGAGAGCCTTCATATCTGCTTCTGCCGTTGTTGCCGAGTGGGGAAAGAGTAGACCAAAGCCAGGCCAGCGGGGGCTTTTTATTCCCGCCGGGTGGGCTGGGCTTGCGCAAAAAAAAAGAAACGCTGTTTGTTCAAGCTTTCCCAATACCTGGCGCACGTAACTGGACACTTAATACTGCGGTAAACAAGACAACGGGTGTGCGGGGGCTCGCGAGCTGCTCGCGGAACAGAGCGAATTGTTTCGGGTCTGTTTGGTGAATTGAACATTGCTTCACGTCGGAATTTCCGCGCAAATAGCCGCGTCTGTTAATGGCGTGCTGAAGTACGGAATAGGCTATGAGCGGCAATGTAGTGTCATTGAGCATCCCCTGTATATGTAGGCGATACTTAATCAACATACCTTGTTACAAAAATACAAAACTGTACAACAGTGTATCTTATTCACTTATTCACACACTGTACATACATACACCAGTTTTAAAAACGACTTTGGCTCCGGGGAAGATACAGTTGAGGAACGCTGTTCAATATAGTCATTCAGGTATGGTACCTGTAAGAATGACCTTTGACCTTTGAGTGACCCAAGGTCAGCTTTGAAGTGTGAGCAGGAGAATTGCTGCCCTGGTTCAGTCTATCTCTTGCTCCTGCCCAAATCCAGTTAAAAATTTGTTCTTGTACTGTATGTAAAAAGGGCTCTGTGTAACAAAGGGCTCTGTGGCAGATAAGAATTTTTTTTTGTGTGTGTGTGCAGATTTCTCTTTAGCCATTCTTCCTTTTTTAGTATATATATTTTTGTTATCAAACAAAGCAAACAGAGGGTGTTGAGAAATTTGGGAATGTCTAATCTGTACGAGAAGTCACATATTGATACCACTAAGCCAATGGCCGCATGATGATGTTTTGCCAGGCCATGGTAGTTGGAAAATGACCAGTGACTACGGTGTATGAGCGTGGGTGGGTTCGGGGCAGAATTGTCCACCATTTCGATTTGATCTTTCTGTGCAGGTCTCGGAAACAGCTGACCCTGGTCTGGATACTGGATGACTTTGCTGTGAAAACCAAACCGATGACCGCTAACATCTGATAATCAAATGTGGTTTGAAAACACTCCCTGCATACCCCTAAAAAAAGCAAAAAAGAACAACAACATATTTTTATCTGCTCCCCACCCTAATTTCCCTGCTAACTCTCTTCCGGTAAAATTAATGTTTTCAACAAATTTGGTCCTGGAAGGTCGCCTATGCTGGCCATGCACTGGGTTTTTGGGCAGCTCCTTTGGTTTCCTTTACATTACATTTAGCAAGTGCTATTATCCAGAGCAACCACGCAGATTTAGCATTTTTACATAATATCCATTAATACAGCTGTGTATATACTGTATCAATGGATACTATGTAAAAATACACAGTATCCATACATTTTTCAGGGAGCTCTGTACACAAACAAAACTTCCATTAAAAACATTGTGACCATAAATACAAACTTGACAAAAACACATTAGTCATAGAAATAATTACATGAAATTACAATTTATTCATATTATTATTATTATTATTATTATTACATCTTTTTTCTTTTTTCTTTTTTTTTTTCAGATTTTTCCCTTTTTCTCCCAATTTGGTAGCCAGTTGTACCTCGTCTGATTCAATTGGAGGTAGTCGTATTAGATGTACCGCCCGTACCCGGTCCCTCGGCGGCCCGAATGAGAGCGACACGCCTTCTTCAAGCCGTCTCATCTCGTGCCCGTTGCTGTGATTCCGAGGCGCCCGAGTTGCTTATTGTGCGCCGATCTACTAACCCTGCCAAGACCCTCCCTCTGGAGCAGCGAGCCAATTATTGCTGCCCCACGTGAGCCGGCCAAACTTGGCTTTTGGCAATTATTATTATTACATCTCTGAGCTCCACTACGCGTGCGTGACCCCCCGTCTCCTGTCATGATTGAGGGCCTGGATACGGGTAGACCCGTGAGCAGGCAGAAGTCTCCTGCAAATCAGCTGTCTGCACCTCAGGCAGAGGTGAAGTTGTGCAAAATGCACATTATCCTGCCGCAAATTTAGTAACTGAAAAATGCAACCCCCCCCCCCCCCCCCCCCCCAGTCTGTCCACCCTTTATACCCAAATGGGGGTACACTACAGGATTATACCCAAATGGGGGTACACTACAGGATTATACCCAAATGGGGGTACACTACAGGATTATACCCAAATGGGGGTACACTACAGGATTATACCCAAATGGGGGTACACTACAGGATTATACCCAAATGGGGGTACACTACAGGATGGCATTCTGGTAACGGCACTGGGTCCGTACAGCATATGGAAGAGGAGCATGTCTAGTAAGAAACATGTGCTTGCATACTCTCCCTTGGGTAATCCAGGCTTCTACAATAAAATCTGCTGACAGCAAGTGGAGCAATGTGGGTTTTTCCCAACCAGCAGTGGTGGTGGGGGGGGGGGGGGGTCACATTTCTTTCGGGAAATTACTGGCTGGGCCAAATCCTTCCCGACAGGTGCGCCCTGATACATTCCCGAATAAAGGTAGTCTGTTATTTTCCACATGGTACTTCATGAAAAACAGGGAGAGAGGACCATCCCTTTGACAAACACAAGTACGCACACTTGCAGAGACACACTTGGCCAATCAGATAGCAGCCAAGAGGAGGCAGCTTTCTGTGCAGTGGGCAGTGGCTGTTGAAGACAAGCTGTTGCCGTGTCTCAATGCGGATGGAAAAATGGACTTCACGTATATGCAGTCACGCTTTTTTTAACAACGACGGCTACACAAAGCACTTCACAATTGATGCCTCTCATTCAGCCATTCACACACACGCACGCACGCACGCACGCACGCATCCACGCACACACAAACAACAACAGGCAGCCATACAAGACGTTCGACCAGCTCATCAGGAGCAATTAGTGTCTTGTTCGAGGACACTTTTTACCCAGAGGGCCACGGCCAGGGAACTCTCCAAACGCCAGACAGCCGCTCTGCCTCCTGAGTTAACGTCAGCGTAAACTCATGGCACTGGCAGGGACTCCCCGTAATCTCACCATCCCGCTCCCTGCGTGTCTCTGTGCCTGGCCCCCGGGACAGGGAAAAGTGCCTCGTCATGCCCTTCCCCTGGCCCCCCTCCCACTGTTTGCAGAGCGAAGTTCAGTGGACCCGGAGAGTCTGCCCCCACTCACCTCCTCGCACACAGACCGTGCCAGCGTGTGTGCATGCGTGCGTATGTGTGTGCATGTGGGCGTGTGCCTGTGTGCCTGTGTGTGTGTGTGTGCGTATGTGTGTGCATGTGGGCGTGTGCCTGTGTGCCTGTGTGTGTGTGTGTGCGTATGTGTGTGCCTGTTGGCATGTGCCTGTGTGTGTGTGTGTGTGTGCGTATGTGTGTGTGTGTGCATGCGTGCGTGTGCCTGTGTGAGTGTATGTATGTGCATGTGTGCATGTGCCTGTGTGTGTGAGTGTGTGTGTGCATTTGGGCGTGTGTGCATGCCTGCGTGTGCCTGTGTGCCTGTGTGTGTGTGTGTGCGTATGTATGTGCATGTGGGCGTGCGTGTGCCTGTTTGTGTGGGCCTGTGTGAGTGTATGTGTGTGCATGTGTGCATGTGCTTGTGTCTGCCTGTGTGCGTGTGTGTACCTGTGTGTGTGTGTGCCTGTGCATGTGTGTGCCTATGTGTTTGTATGTGTGCGTGTGTGTGCATGTGTTTGTGTGTATATACATGCGTGGCTGTGTAATAGAAAAATTCACGCTGCTTGTTCTGAGTAATTGGCTCATTCATTGAAAGGGGAAAGTGTGGAGTTTAATTAGAGAAATAATTAATTCTGTGAAAAAACATTAATCATTAATCATTGTCCTTTATGAAGGAAGAAAGCAAATGATTCACACATTGTTATAAAATGTATTTCCTTCAGAATCATTTGATTAAAAAGTTGATTGGAGAGGGGAAAACGTTTAAAGAAGTACAGCAAATGATAGGATGCTCTCAATGATCTCAAATGCTTTAAAATGGCAACAAAGACCCGAAAATGAGCAACTACTGTGATCGAAGAATAGTCAGAATGGCAAAGATTCAGCCATTCATTAGCTCCAGAAAGATCAAAGATGATCTACAGTTACCTGTAAGTGCTGTTACAGTCAGAAGACGTTTGATCGAAGCTAAACTATCAGCAAGCGTAAAACACCATTGTTGAAAAAATGGCATGTGCAGAATCAGTTGACTGACGCAGGTACTGAATTCGAGCCACAGTACACTGTGAAAACAGTGATGCATGGTGATGCGGGAATGTGTAAGGGCGCTCCTGTCGGGAAGGATGGTTATGCAACTAAATTAGTTCAACTTACGCAATTCCATCCATCCATTATCTGAACCCGCTTATCCTGAACAGGGTCACAGGGGGGCTGGAGCCTATCCCAGCATACATTGGGCGAAAGGCAGGAATACACCCTGGACAGGTCGCCAGTCCATCGCAGGGCACACACACCATTCACTCACACACTCATACCTATGGGCAATTTAGACTCGCCAATCCGCCTAACCTGCATGTCTTTGGACTGTGGGAGGAAAGCGGAGTACCCGGAGGAAACCCACGCAGACACGGGGAGAACATGCAAACTCCGCACAGAGAGGCCCCGGCCGACGGGGATTCGAACCCAGGACCTCCTTGCTGTGAGGCGGCAGTGCTACCCACTGCACCATCCGTGCCCCCCCCCCACTGCACCATCCGTGCCCCCCCCCACTGCACCATCCGTGCCCCCCCCAACTGCACCATCCGTGCCGCCCACTTACACAATTAGTTCAGTAATTCAGTAATTAAGTTAAATCTTGAAAAAAAATCTTTTTTTTTTTTACAGATTAATATCCCTTTTCTTTGCTTCCTGTAAAAGAATAATGCAGACTTGATAAACATTTGTTAATGCTTTGATTTGGAATTAAATGTGTAATGTTTCCACTACATTTGAAATATGGAACTAAAAGCTATTAAAAATAGTGGCACTATATTCCCTTTTTTTAAACGCACTGCTATTTATTTGAACACAACTGTATGTGTGTGTGTGTGCGTGTACAGACAGGGTGAATCATCACATCACATGTGACAAGGGGGGGGCGGGGGTCACGGAAAATCACAAGCAAGCTGGACATGAGACCTGGGAAGAGTAACGCTGCAATAAGCTGCCATGAACGGCCAGAGTTTGTGCGCAGGTGTCTTGATTGCAGCCATATATGGAAAAACACACGCACACGCACACGCACAGCCTAAAAGCTACTTTGGCCTAAAAACTCTTGTGTGCTGACAACATTCTCACGGTACTGCCCTCACAGAAACTCTCAGGTAGGAGGTGGAGGAGTCACTATACAAGCTTTGCTTGACCCTAACACTCACGCACAAATGCAGTCACACACACACACACACACACACACTCATACACTCATAACATAACACAATGATGAGAAAAGGCCATTATTCGCAGCAATGCTCATCTTTTCCTTCCACTAAAGTGTACCTAACGCTTAGTTTGCTAAAACTAAAAAGTGTCGAGCACCGAAACAAGCCTGGTCTTGAAAACCCCCACTCATACACACGCTCTTGCACACACACACACACACACACGTCATCCCTCTGCTGTTAGTGAATCTAATAGCCTTATTTATTTCTATTTCCATGTTATATTTTCTGCTGTTTTCCAGGTGCAGTTCACCCAGTTTCCCCTGCTGGCTCTGAGTTAGTAATAGTTGGCTCAGCTTCGCGATTCCCCCTGCAAAGCACCCTTCCTGCTCCGCTTATTGACGAGTCCATTACATAAACCGCCTACAGCAAATACACGTCCATTGATCACTCAGCAGGCTTTTTAGGAGCCAGCGAATACAAAAACCTCAATATTTTTTCGTTCAAAGGCGTAGGATGGAATGTCCACTCTATTGCACACTTCACAGAAGTCCAGTTGGCCAGATAACACACAGCGTTCTCACAATGTTGCTGCCATGCACTGGCAGTGGTATGACATCAAAGGTCAAAGGTCAGCAGCAGGGTAGGGCGTGCAAACAGCCTGGTGGTGGTGTGATGTGAGGTAAGGCAAGAGCTGCGAGACGCTTACTGAGTGTCGGGGTATTGGGGTGGGGTGGGTGGGGGGGTTGTGATCTTAGAGGCAGCCTTAGTTGGGGGCGCACTTGGGGTTAAATCAGTACGCACAGGGGTCGGGGGTGTCAGAAATATCTACAGAAGTAGGGGAAACACACCTATACCAGGTTGGGGTATTTCAATCGCCAGATAAGCACTTGTACTCAACTTAGCAAGAGTAACAACCACTCAGCTGTCTCTCTCTCTCTCACACACAATGTTGCTGCTATGCAGTGGCAGTGTTACAACATTGACGAAACGTTTCAATAATGTTGCCAGAACATTGTGAGCTGGGTGGCCGATGGGAAGGGTGCAGGAATGGAGCCTCATCCATAGGCTCAGGTTTATGCAAGTTTATAATTTTACCTGTGGGCCCTGCAGTCTAATCAGGTCAGCAAATTCAGTTCTCAGCAGTCCTGAGTGTACCCTCACCCCAACACCCAGCCCCCGACCTCCAACCCAACACCCAGCCCCCCAGCCCCCTGCCGAGCAGGGGTGGTCTGTACACGCCAGGGTCATGCTACGGACACACTACCATCACATATTAACTCCCATTGATCACGCGTCCCGGAAAAGCCCATGTGAACTTTCAGCTCTGAACCGTGGCATGCAATTCCTCTCCTCTCCCCCCCCCCCCTATCTCTCTCTCTCTCTCCCAGTATCTCCCTCTATCTCTCCATCTCTCTCTCTCTCTCCCTCGCTCGCTCGGTCTCTGGAGAATTCGGGACGGACGGTGGCGGTCGGAGGCGGAGGAGGGACCGCGGAAGGCGAGTTGAATCGGGGTTACGCCGCGGCGGTATCCCGCCGCTCCAGCTGCGCTGACCTCGGCGCCGGTTGTTTGAACAGCTGCGTCTCCCTCGCTCTCCATCTGACCCCGCGCAAAGTGTCAGAGGTCAAAGGTCGGCAGCGGGGCAGGATGCGCAAACAGCCGGCAAAGTCCCGGCGGTGGTGTGATGCGAGGTAAGGCAAGAGCTGCGAGACGCTTACTGAGTGTCGGGGTATTGGGGTGGGGTGGGTGGGGGCCTTAGAGGCAGCCTTAGTTGGGGGCGCACTTGGGGTTAAATCAGTACGCACAGGGGTCGGGGGCGTCAGAAATATCTACAGAAATAGGGGATGCACACCTATACCAGGTTGGGGTATTTTTCAATCGCTAGATGAAATTGTACTTCCCTCTAGGGTCTTTCAGCGAACTTAGCCCTGGTTATGGTTATGCACTTTGTTGCACGTCGTTCTGGATAAGAGCGTCTGCCAAATGCCAATAATGTAATGAAATGTAATGTAATGTAGATAAGCACTTGTACTAAACATTAACACTCAGCTGTCTCTCATTCTCTCACACACACACACACACTTCTACATTTAACATCTGCTCTGTAGCAGCGCAACATACAGAGGACATTTCTTTTCAAATAGCACCTTGAGACCAGACCCATTCAGGTAAAGTACCTCGCTCAGAACACAGAACCTCAGAACACGTGTTAGAAAAGCACTTATTTATTGGTCGATTTGTTTTTTTTGTCTCTCTCTCTTTTATTTACTTTTTTTGCAGGAAAATATTACAATATTAAGACAAGTTGTGTAAAATGTTTGGTCCCTCAAAGCACATACTTTTTTGTCTTTTTTTTGTTTTGTTTTTAGTCAGTCTCTCTCTCTCTCACACACACACACACACACACACACACACAACTCTACAGCTACTGTGTGTGGTTTTATATACAGGAGAAATCCCACTCTTCTGGATGCAGCCAGCAGCTGCAGAACCAGGCGGAACAAAATTGGGTGGGGATACAGTTCCTCCAGGACTCCCTGTCTGTCGAGCCACCTCTCCAGCCAGGTAAGGTCACAGCTCGAAGACGTTTGAGGTTATAGTTGGGGGGGCCTGGGGGGGGGGGGTGGGCTGTGTTTCTCTCACCGTTTTAACACTGGCTAACTTTAAAAATCTAAAAATTATACCTGGACATACAAATGACTACGGTTGGCTGAAAAAACAAAATAAAATGAAAAAAGCAAAGCTAGGAGGCTATTTACAAACTCCCCACTCTGAATACACCTCTATTAAAATGACCAAACCCCACCCCGCCCCGCCACACCACAACAGCATTGGGTCCAGCAAACACAAAATGTTCTCACAACATTACTGCCAGGTTATTCACATTCCACTAACACTGTGGGGACATTTTGTGTTGGTGATAGCTCGGTCAAACCCTGCGACCCAACACAAACACAAGCATGACACAGCAGTAGCATTGTGGGGACATTCTGTGTTAGCTAGTGATCAGGTCAGGCTTTAGACCCCAGCGAACACAAAATACCCTCCCAATATTGCTGCCGTGCCATGCCAATGTTACCACCCGTGATTTTGCAGGGCCATTTCGTATTACCCGGGGACAAGGTCTCAGGCCGGGTCAGAGGGAGTGGGGGCCCCGCCAAATAAAGCCCAGGTCTCAGTCCACTCAGGCATCCCTTGAACAGCGTATCACACTGCTGCCATAGAGGCCACCACCACCCCTAACCAGCACCCTTTCCCCCACGGAGGCAAGCTCATACACAGAGCTAGAGGGATTGACTGCCCCTGACCGGCACTCCCCTCCCCTCCCCTCCCCACGGTGACAAATTCATAAACATAGTCATTCAAATTGTAATTCATATTCAAAATCATATACCAGTCCAGAGGGATCCCTGACCCGCGAAACCAAAGGCATTTTAACAGCACCAAAAGCATTGCTCTTCACACACAAATGTAAAATATTTTCTTGTTCTTTTTTCTTTTTTTTATCGTTTCCATAAATGAAAGATACGCAACAATGTACAGGAAGTGCCCTGACAGAGTGAATTTCTACAAGTGCACTATTTTAAACAATAGGGGGCCTCACTGATCAGCCTATGTTCAAAACACAACACTGCTCCCTATTGGGCAAACTTAAGAATGATCCCATCTCTTTTAACTGACCCAATAACTGAAAATTCGCAGTCACGTCGAATAGTGGTCGTGAACGCGGCTTTTGATTTTTCTAAACCTTAAGCGCAATTGATGTCACTGATGAGGCAGGAAATGGAGACACAGACACCTCTGTGTGTGTGTGTGTGTGTGTGTGTGTGTGCGTGTGTGTGTGTGTGTGTGTGTGTGTGTGTGCGCGCCAGTAGAACATTCCCTGTGAGGCTTGCCAACTGTCCCTCACATTTGAATCCAACTGTTACCCAACAAGCACAGCATGTGTAACCTGCTCTGATTGGCTAGGGTATGTTACAATGGGGAAAGAGGGGCCAATCAGAGTGGAACACATTGCATGTGGGCGGTACGTTCTGAAGCTACAGCACTGAAACAACAACCGTTGGCTCCCAAGTTATAGGACTGAGAAAACAGCAGGACTGCAGAGATCTTTTGGGGAGTCAGTCATGACAATATCATCATAGTTTCACGTCTTATATTTTTTCGCCTTAAAAATAAATAACCATTTTGATTAAGATGTGTGGCGTTTCCCCACAGTGCACCTGTAATGTTTTCTTTTTTCAATTTTCTTTTTACTCATAATAAATTGTCAGAAGCTCACTACTCTGAAAATCGGTGACACTCCTTCCCCACCATTGGGACATCAGCGGAACCCCACTTGTGCACCCGGTCGTCATGGACGCAGAAGAAGAAAGCAGGCAAAAAAAAAATCCCTCTGTTTTGATGTATATATTTCAGCATCAACAACTTTTTTTTGTAAATGGGGCAGTATATAAAAAAAAAAAAAAGAGAAAAATAAAGCGATTGACTATGACTACACCTGGATCTACACCATACCTCTGCAGTACAGATCTGAACACATTCTCTGCGATAGCCCCACCCCTGCTGGTTTCCAAGGTGAACCAGCGTCACCGTGACAACCACCCCCGTCGTCGGGGCAACCGAGTCACAGCTAGTTGGTGGGATGCTTAGCGGAGCACCAATCACCAAAAAAAAAAAAAGAAAAAAAAAAAAAAAAAAGTTAACTTAACTCTTCCTGACACAATGTCATTTACAAATTTAACAAAAATAAAGTGGAGATGGACAAAAAAATAATAATAATAATAATAACAACAACAACAAAACGATGATGATGGGTTATTTGAGAACAGCTTAAAAAAAAGGCCTGAAAATAAATGTCCTTACATGTTGGAATTCCCTGCAACACAGGGGTGGACAGGGGAGGACGCGCGACTTGAAACGTACACGACCCTCTGCACACGATCTGCACATTTCAGCTCGACGGTCAGTCAACTTCAACCAGACGGGCCGCCGCGTTAGCGCATCGCGGCGCGTCTGAACCAACCAGGGCGGACTGCGTTGAGCGCGCGGCGAATTAAAACCACGAGGGGCCACCTGTTAAGACGGAAACCGGCGGCCGGTGAGAACACAGATTTAGGGGGGGCGGGGGGGGGGCAGGGTTGTTTTTTTTTTTTTTTTTTTTTTTTCCCAGACAGAGGATGGAGGAAGGGGGCTGTGGTCTGCACATCTTTCCCCAGGTCCGGTCCAGAGTTGTGGAGAAAGAGGAGGTGGAGGAGGAGTATAGGGAGGTGGAGGGGGTGGAGGTTGGGGCCGAGGCCCTAATTTCTCTCCTGCACAAAGACAGTCTCCTGTGGACAGAGCCCCGCCTCATGCAGTGTGATGTCATAGTCCAAGTGCGAGAGCTTCCGTCGGGGAAAATTGGTGACCAGTTCAAAGCGTTCGTTGGGGTAGCCTTTCGCCTGCACGTGCTTCACCAGGGCCTGAGGGAGGGAGGGAGAGAGGGAGAGAGGGAGAGAGGGAGAGAGGGAGAGAGAGAGAGAGAGAGAGAGAGAGAGAGAGGGCCGGGTCAGCCAGGCCAAGGGCGCCACGCCCGGGTCAAATACGCAGTCGCCTCGGATTCAAATACTCTCCTGTGCTGGGATCGAGCTTTGCCCGGTGCAACCGAATCAACCGAGAGGACCAGAGAGAGGGTCCTGGTTTGCAGCTTTGAGAGCATCTGTCCAATACACCAGACAAGCCCAGTAAAGCATAGTGCGGTATCTGATCCAAAATAATGATATTTTTTTTGACCCAGATCTGGAAGGCACATCGGACAGCAATGCCACCCCCAGCCGGTGGGCAGGAACCAGGCCGAGTGAACTTATTTTAGGCTCTCGCTGGCTGTTGCACAACTATTTCTAGAACATTCTGCCGCTCCTGTATGAAATACGTACTTGTTTAGGTGGCGTCTGCACTTTCTGAGAGTATTTAATTGGTTCCCGTACACCAGACAAGCTCAGTAAAGCGTAGAAATGTATTTGAATCCAAAACAGATGCAGTACCTTATTGACCCGGGGTTCCAACTAACACACTAGCTGCAGTTGTTCTGGGGTATGATAAAAACATCTTAATTACACATTTTGTTACATGTGAGAATACATTTTAGGACAGGGAGGGTCACAGAAAAGGACTTTCTCTCCTGAAGTGGGTCACGGGTGCGGAAAGTTTGGGAACGAGTGAGAATAGATTTTACTCCTGACCCACTTGGCAGGAGACTCAATCTGAGCCATGTCAACCTGAACACCAAACGTACCTTTCAAGCTAACTAACTCTAAAACTACATTTCCCAGAGTGCCCCAGCTGCCCGTGTGCAGAAACTCCTCCCACTCACCATGAGCTTGGCCTGAGTGGACATGGTGATCTGCTCCCTCTGGCCGTCAGGGTACCGGAGCATCAGCTGCGCCTTGGGACCTGCAAGGACAGCCAATCAGAACTGCGCGCCAAACCCGAGGAGTGACACCGGCTCCCAGAGTTCCATCTTCACCCCAAAACAGACGCTAGAGGGGCTGTGACTTTTGTGTTGGATAAATCAAACTTGGGGGCGAAACTGGCTCGGGAAATTGGCTCAGGCGGTAAGAGCAGTCGTCTCATTGGCTCAGGCGGTAAGAGCCGTCGTCTCATTGGCTCAGGCGGTAAGAGCCGTCGTCTCATTGGCTCAGGCGGTAAGGGCCGTCGTCTGGCAGTCGGAGGGTTGCCGGTTCGATCCCCCCCCCCGGGCTGTGTCAAAGTGTCCCTGAGCAAGACGCCTAACCCTCAATTGCTCCTGACGAGCTGGTCGGCGCCTTGCATGGCAGCCAATCGGCGTTGGTGTGTGAGTGTGTGTATGAATGGTTGAATGAGAAGCATCAAATGTACGGCGCTTGGGATAAAGGTATACGCTACATAAACGGCAGCAATTTACCATTTAAATAATGTGCATTGAACATGTAATTATGGGGTTTGAACTTGTAATCCCGTCGCCTAGGCCACATAAGGAGCCAAGTTGCGTACTGCTGTCAGGTTGTGCTCAATATCAAAGAGACCTCCACACAACAAGCCAAGCTACCGTTCTGACGGGCCTGTACACCGTGAGGAAGCCTAAAAGCAAAGTTCTTCTGTGGGTCACGCTGTCCACAGAGCCTGTAGACCGCATATTCGAAATGGAACTTCTGGAGGGCTCTTTTGAAAATGACAGGTCGGGAGGCCATTGCAGACTAACTTTTGGAGACGTGACGACATTAATGAAGCATGAAGCCGTTGCTTCAAGGCTGGAGACCAGAAATTTCTCATTACCAGCACATTAAATCAGAAATTACTCACACATTAAATCAGCCATTTGCTACTAGTTGCAACAGTGTTTTCTGAGCAACAAGGGGGACTGACGACAACTACACTCATTCGGAAATGACATACGCTATACATTGTTCTCATTTAAACGTATAAGAGTCACTAAATTAAGGGTGGAATGAGTTTTTCCGCCCTGCGATGGACTGGCGACCTGTCCAGGGTGTATTCCTGCCTTTCGCCCAATGTATGCTGGGATAGGCTCCAGCACCCCCTGCGACCCTGTTCAGGATAAGCGGGTTAAGATAATGGATGGATGGATGGATGAGTTTTTCCGACAGAGCCGTGAGAGCGGAACTTTGCCGGGGAGGCTTCCGTGTCGGTTACGTTCGAAAAACGCCGTTTGAATAATTAACGGACGCGGGGCCCGGGGTTCCGTACCGTTGTCGTCGGGCTGGTCCGGGTCGGCGGGCTGGTCGGCCTCGGAGGGCCCGGGGCCGGAGTTGTGGGCCTGCGGGGCGGCGGACCGGTGGTTCTCCCCGTGGCCGTGGTCCGGCCGCGGCCTCTCGCACGGCTCCAGGTGGTTCTTCTTGGTCTCCTCCTTCCTGTGGCAGGACTCCCGGTGCGGCGACCTCCTGTGCCGGGCGGGGCTGTCGGGCCGGGGGGGCGGGGCGGGCTGCGGCGGGGGGGCGGGGCCGGCGGAGGGGCCCTCGCCGCCCTCGTCGTCCGAGCCGTCGACCGAGATCAGCCCCTCGCTGTCGGAGAAGGGCTCGGCCTCGGAGTCGTCCTCCGAGCGGGACTCCCCGCCGTCCGGGTTGGACTCGTAGTGCGTCTCCTGCAGCGACGCCCGGATGGCCGCCTCCAGCTGGCTGTCCTCGCTCGCGTCAATCAAACTCTCCTGGAGTCAGGGGGAGAGGGAGAGAGAGGGAGACACAGAGAGTGAGAGAAGGAGAGAGAGAGTGAGAGAAGGAGAGAGACACAGGGAGTGAGAGAAGGAGAGACAGGGAGTGAGAGAAGGAGAGAGACACAGAGAGTGAGAGAAGGAGAGAGACGCAGAGTGAGAGAAGGAGACACAGGGAGAGAGAGAAGGAGAGAGACACACAGAGAGTGAGAAGGAGAGAGACACAGAGAGTGAGAAGGAGAGAGACACAGAGAGTGAGAGAAGGAGAGAGACAGAGAGTGAGAGAAGGAGAGACACACAGAGAGTGAGAAGGAGAGAGACACAGAGAGTGAGAGAAGGAGAGAGACAGAGAGTGAGAGAAGGAGAGAGACACACAGTGTGAGAGAAGGAGAGAGACGCAGAGTGAGAGAAGGAGACACAGGGAGAGAGAGAAGGAGAGAGACACAGGGAGAGAGAGAAGGAGAGAGACACAGGGAGTGAGAGAAGGAGAGAGACAGAGAGTGAGAGAAGGAGAGAGACAGAGAGTGAGAGAAGGAGAGACACAGGGAGAGAGAGAAGGAGAGAGACACAGAGAGTGAGAGAAGGAGAGAGAGACAGAGAGTGAGAGAAGGAGAGAGAGACAGAGAGTGAGAGAAGGAGAGAGACACAGGGAGTGAGAGAAGGAGAGAGACAGAGAGTGAGAGAAGGAGAGACACAGAGTGAGAGAAGGAGAGAGACACAGGGAGTGAGAGAAGGAGAGAGACACAGAGAGTGAGAGAAGGAGAGACACAGAGAGTGAGAGAAGGAGAGAGACACAGGGAGTGAGAGAAGGAGAGAGACAGGGAGTGAGAGAAGGAGAGACACACAGAGTGAGAGAAGGAGAGAGACACAGGGAGAGAGAGAAGGAAGGACACACAGAGAGTGAGAGAAGGAGAGAGACACGGAGTGAGAGAAGGAGAGAGACACAGAGTGAGAGAAGGAGAGAGACAGAGAGTGAGAGAAGGAGACAGAAGGAGAGCGACACAGAGAGTGAGAGAAGGAGAGAGACAGAGTGAGAGAAGGAGAGACACAGGGAGTGAGAGAAGGAGAGAGACAGAGAGTGAGAGAAGGAGAGAGACACAGGGAGTGAGAGAAGGAGAGAGACGCAGAGAGAAGGAGAGACACAGGGAGAGAGAGAAGGAGAGAGATGAAGGGAAGACTCACGGAGCGTGCTCGTTTGGCGGGCGGGGGTCGGCTGGACAGCCCGTCGAGCTGCCCGTGCTCGCTCAGGAACCCCGAAACCTGCTCCAGGAAGGACGACACGTCCAGCTGGTTCCACTCCACCATCTTCTGCCCTGGAGGGGTGGGGTGGGGGGGGTCGCATGGGGTCGGGGGTCAAGGGTCAGCATGGCATCTTAAAGAGTCATATGTACCACACTGTGAGCGGAAATATTCATCATGAGCGCAGGGACGGGTCACCTGTCCGTGGGTCCAGTATGGAGATGTAGGGGAACTTATTCAGTTTGTAGAACTGGATATACCTCTGTCCCTCCTCGCTGTCGTGGTACACCTGAAGGCACACACCGGGCGAAAACAGGCCATTTACCTGGATTACCGGAGACCTTCCTGTACAAGGTGAAGTGCTCGCCAACGGTTCTCCGAAGCATTTGTGTGTGAGTATGTGCATGTGAGAGAGTGTGTATGTATGTGTGTGTGTGTGTGTGTGTGTGTGTGTGTGTGTGTGAGAGAGAGAGAGAGGCTGTGTGTGTGAGTGAGAGTGAGAGTGAGAGAGAGAGAAAGAGAGAGAGAGTGTGTGTAGGCCTGTGTGTGTGTATGTGTGTATGTGTGAGTGTGAGATTGTGTGTGAGTAAGTGACAGTGAGAAAGTGTGAGAGTGAGAGAGTGAGTGTGTGAGTGAGTGACAGTGAGAAAGTGTGAGAGTGAGAGAGTGAGTGTGTGAGTGAGAGAGAGTGAGAGAGTGTGTATGTGCGAGTGTGTGAGTGTACCTGCCAGAAGATGAAGTGCTCTCTTATGATGGTTCTGACGGCGTTGTTGCTCCACACGTCTCTGTTGAGACACTGGCAGGAGAAGTCCTGCACATTCTGGATGTTTATCATCAGCCACTTGTTATCCAGCTGCCCACAGTCCTTCGCCTGGAGAGAGAGGAAAGAGGGAAGGAGAAAGAAGGAGAGAGGGAGGGAGAGAGAGATGCGTGTCTGTGAGTCTGAATGTGCCTATGTGTGTGTCTGTGTGCGTGTGTATGTGTTTGAATATGAGTGTGTGCATCCGTGTGCGAGTACCTGTTTGAATGGATTGTGCTTGTGTGTGTTTGAATGTGCATGTGTGCGTGTGTTTGAATGTGCCTGTGTGTGAGTGTGTGCGAGTTTGAATGTGCATGTGTGTGCGTGTGTGTGTTTGCATGTACGTGCGTGTGTTTGAATGTGCATGTGTGCGTGTGTTTGAATGTGCCTGTGTGTGAGTGTGTGCGAGTTTGAATGTGCATGTGTGTGAGTGTGTGTGCGTGTGTGTGTGTGTTTGCATGTGCGTGTGTGTGTGTGTGTGTGTTTGCATGTGCGCGTGTGTGTGTGTGTGTGTGTGTGTTTGCATGTGCGAGTGTGTGTGTGTGTGTGTGTGTTTGCATGTGCGTGTGTGTGTGTGTGTGTGTGTGTTTGCATGTGCGAGTGTGTGTGTGTGTGTGTGTTTGCATGTGCGAGTGTGTGTGTGAGTGTGTGTGTGTGTGTGTGTGTGTTTGCATGTGTGAGTGTGTGTGTGTGTGTGTTTGCATGTGTGTGTGTGTGTGTTTGTTTGCATGTGCGAGTGTGTGTTTGTGTGTTTGCATGTGCGAGTGTGTGTGTGTGTGTTTGCATGTACGAGTTTGTGTGTGTGTGTGTGTGTGTGTGTGTGCGTGCGTGCGTGCGTGTGTGTGTGTGTGTGTGCGTGCGTGTGTGTGTGAGCGCGTGTGCGCGTGTTTGCGTGTGTGTGCGTGTTGCGCACCGTCTCGAAGCTGCCTTTGTGCATGAGCTCGATTGGGGGGCGGAAGAGGTCAGCCAACGTGCTCAGCTTCTTATCCACCGCACTGCCGTTCCGCAGCTCCTGCTCCTGCCGAACTGCCCACACAACAGCCAGGGTTAGAACTACAACTCCCACCCCTGCTCCTGCCGAACTGCCCACACAACAGCCAGGGTTAGAACTACAACCCCCACCTCTGCTCCTGCTGAACTGCCCACACAATAGCCAGGGTTAGGACTACAACGCCCACCTCTGCTCCTGCTGAACTGCCCACACAACAGCCAGGGTTAGAACTACAACCCCCACCTCTGCTCCTGCTGAACTGCCCACACAACAGCCAGGGTTAGAACTACAAATCCCACCTCTACTCCTGCCGAACTGCCCACACAACAGTCAGGGTTAGAACTACAACCCCCACCTCTGCTCCTGCTGAACTGCCCACACAACAGTCAGGGTTAGAACTACAACCCCCACCTCTGCTCCTGCTGAACTGCCCAAACAACAGCCAGGGTTGAGACTACAACTCCCACCTCTGCTCCTGCCGAACTGCCCACACAACAGGGAGCGTTAGGACTACCACCCCCATCATAAAATGGCAGGACAGAGGACTGTCCCACTTACTTGTTTCTGTCTGAAAATCCCGAAAGCCGTCGAATATGGACCTTGCCGGCCTCCTCCTCTTTGGCACTGCGGAAGACAAAACAGCCGTGAAAACCACAAACCAGCACCCTAAAGAACCCCGAAATCCGGCCATCCTGCGCCCGGCTGAAGACCAGGGGGCACGTTACCTCCAAACAGGGGCTCTGGCTCCACCAGGATGTCCTGTTTCTGTGGGATGGGCGCCCGTACCTCGTCCCTGAGGGCACAGTGAGTGACGTCACACCACACGTATACACACAATAAACACAGCCCCCCCCCCCTCGCACATGCACTTGCACTTGCACTTAAAGTAAGAAAACATTCTCCACACAGGTGCACCTAAAAATTGGATCCCCCCCACATAGATACACTGCGGGCTGGATCCGCAGACACAGGTTAATCTCAGTCCTGGACTATACTGAGTTTAGAATGGAGACCCTCCATACAAAACTCGACATAGTCCAGGACAAAGTCAAGTTTAATCTGTTTCTGTGAAACTAGCCCTTAAAGAAATAAAACACCATCCCAACATAGGCACACTAAAACACAACCCACTGGTGCAATCCCATGCAGCCACAAAAACCTCCACTGGGGCCCCATCAAACAGAAACTCCACCCGCAAAACATTACCTGGGCAGATCCACAGGGGGGTAAATCCTTGGATACTCCCAGAAAAATAAAGATATCTGATCTCCACCTCCTGCCTTGGATAGCGGGACAGCGCATGTACTCACTCTGGCAGGGGGAGTCTGCTGCTGGAAGCCCCTGCTGAGCTGGAGCTGGTGCTGGGCTCCTCTGCGATCCCCCCTCCGTCCAAGAACATGGTCACTGCCATCTCCAAGTTATTGTCACAGGCCTCCAACATGTGCTTCCCCACACTTTCAGTGGCCCCTGCAAGCACACAGAACACACACACACCTCAATGTTACCCTTGAAGACACACACACAACACACATGCATGCACACCTCAATATTACCTGTGGAGACCCACACACATGCGCACACACGCCCACGCACACACACACCTCTTAATATTACCCCTGGAGACACACACACACACACCTTATTATTACTTCTGGAGACACACACACCCCAACATTACCACTGGAGACACGCACATACACACTTCAACAGTACCCATGGAGGGAGAGGGAGAGAGGGAGAGAGGGAGAGAGGGAGATACATACACACACACACACAGACACCTCAGCATTGCCCTGGGAGGCACACACACCTCTACAGTACCCCTGGAGAGACAGACGCACACAAAACATTGAACACAGTGTTCCCTGGGAGCACCCAAAAACAGTGAAAATGTACATGTACCTCAACACTCAAGCACTGTAAGCCTGTTACTGAAGGGTTAGTTTATGTTTGTTAGATTTTTAAGAAATGTAGGAGAATTGTCTTTAATCATTTAAAGTATTCATATAATTGACATCATAACACTCTAGACCTTAGAACTTGTCAGGTGGTTGCTCTCTACCTTTACAAATCAAAGTATGGAAATGAATGAAACTTTTCGCTAGAACTTAGAATACACCTTATAAGGGTTCTATACGTGTCAATCAAGTATGAAATGTATGGATTTTCGCTGTATGAAGAACTCCTCTTGAAATCCGCTTCTGGGAGTTGAGTCATGCGTTGCAAACATGTTGCAAATCGTGCTACGTTATTTGCATTCTTTAGCTTAATTGGAGCCAAGGACAGCGCCAGTTATCTGCCATACTGTAGCTATATTTCCAACTAAGCTACAAGTTGTTTCGCTTTACATTCTCCACGCTGTTGTTTTTGGAAGCGTTCAGAATTGATCACAGCTAACGACATTGCTAGCTAGCTACGTAGCTAGCTGGAGTTTGTTGGCTAAGGCTTTAATGCACTCCCGTGTTCTGAAATGTATTTTGATTAAACAAAAAACGGGGAAACCATCTAGCGAGCTTAACCTTCGTTTAGACCTCTGTAAAATATGTAGAATTCAGAAAATCATTCAGAAGTTTTATCCTTCGAGTTGTTTCAGAACAGGTAACCAACGGACGAGCTAGCTGTATGTGCAGTGACAATACGAACATCTTTTCGCTAGCTCCAGTTGAAGGATACGCCGAACCACCATTCCGCGGTTAGAGGAGCCAACAAGCGAGAGGAAAATGTTGAACAGAACCTCCATTTCTTTATTGGATAAATTAAACAATGAAACGCACCTGCATGTAAGAATTTGTGAATGTATGCGGTACTCTTTAAAACTACACTCGAATTAACCACGCTATTGCTTTGCAGTGATGGTGTTAGCAGTACGTTTTAAATGTTGTATTTTGGTGATCATGCACGTTTGAATGTCCTTTCGATTTTGGTCTTTTTTCCCTGTGCATGACAGAGGGGGCGGTAGTTTCTAATGCCCCTCTCGAGTTTTCTACAGTTTCACTGTGCCTGTCATGCTGCATTTTTTGAAAACATATTATACATAAAATAAAACGGCAACATTTAAAAAACATATTATTTACCCGTTATGGCAGTAAATTGCTGTATTAACCCGTTCAGCCCCGGAGCTGATGCGTCCCCGAGCGCCGCCATCTTACCGCCGCCGACAACAACACACCGTTGCGCATGTGCATTGCACCGCTACACCCGCGACCTGGAGTTATACGTCATAGGAAGACATTTGGTGTTGTGGGTAGTGTAGTTGTATTTCAATCACCGTTGCATGGCGCTTGTCCTCAAAAAACGTTGCTTCGCGTAAATCATTCCTGCTGCCTTCTGTGCAGATTAATCCCAAAATACACCAGCAGTCTGAATAGCACATACATGAAACGTAAGTCAAAGATTCTACACTGATAATAATTTATATATCGTGTACACGTAAGTCCTGACACGAACCTGAAACTTTCCTGGAATAGGACTGAATGGGGGTTTATTAACATAGTTCATTATCTCTTCTGATACAAACCTCTTGTGGGTCCGGAGAAAGGGATTGCTGAGAATGCCGCGTTGCATTAAAGGGAACAAACACGGACGGGGTTCTGGGTTATAATGAAACTCCACGTGTAGAATGTTTGGGTATGGGGAAGGCATCAACTCAGCGGACATCAAATATAGTGTTAACACATTAACAATCAGCTGGTATTGTCGCCCCAAAGGAGTATGCTGTAGTTCAGGCATTATGAGGGTGATCTGAAACGGGTTCAGTCGCATTTCCATGGTCAGTTTTCCAGTCAGGCCTGCTCACAGGGGACAAAAGTAGAAGAAAGGTTGTGCCCAAAGCCTGATGACAAAGACTACTCGTCTGTTGGTCTGCAGTCTTCCCTTGGAGGTGCCATCGTCTCTTTAACCCGTTATGGACTAAGGCGCCCTTTCGAAAATCCCATAGAAAGGCCGAGGAATCACAATGCATTTCAACGGTTATGTGTCTTGAAAAACGGCCATATGATCAAATACAACGTTGGCGTCGCATCCGTCTGTTCAGGGAGGTGCAGGTCGCAGGTCGCATCCGCCCATAAGGGGTTATTAAATCACGTCACTGTTCATGTCATGCTCCCAGTAAAAGATGGCCACCAACTTCCTAATTTTGGAAAGGTTACCAGAGGTAACACTGCTCTTGACCCTGACCACTCCTCTTTATCCCCAGAAAGCCCAAGGAAGTAGGATTAAAAGGGCCAAAAATGGACTCCCAAGATGTGTGACTGAAACTCCCCGAATCCCAGTTGTTGTTGTTGTTTTAATAAATAATCAAGCACCAACTGATGAGTTTACTTGCCAATGACAATCTACTCTTTGAATGTCCCCCACATCCAACTGCAGTGATAACCACACCACTTTCAATCTGAAATTCATTCAAATTGGGAAGAGAGAATCATGAAATTAGAAGGACCACCAAAGACAAGAGGCCATATTTAATTTGAATTTATTTAATTATTTTATCTTTTATAATACATTCAGGTTAAAACAGTCAACCAAGCACTTGTAAAAATGAAATTAAAAAAGCAACAAAACAAAAGTAAAAAAAACAAAAAAATATACACCCTCCCCCCCACACTCTTTCCTTCAAGCAGCTCAGCTTCAGACTCTTCCCAGAATCCTCCAGTGCTGCAGTGGGTGTGGCTGAGGCTTTGACCTGGTTTGCAGGTGTCACAGATTTTAAAAAGCCAAGCAGGCTTGACCACCCCCTCCCCTCCCCTCCTCCTCCCCCCCCTCCCCCCCACACCACCACCACCACCACCCCCCCACCCATCCAACAGTGCCGCCAACCGTGTTCCATCCGTCAGATTACCTGAAGGAACCAGGGAAGAGGGGAGAACTACACCCTCGGATCCCTTCAGATCAATCGGAACCAAGCTATTGAGCATAAGGTTCAAGCAAAACAAATATAAAACAAACAACCCCCCCCCCCCCCCCCCCCCCAAATAAAGGGTGCTCTCAACAAGCCAGCGTGAAAGGAGACGGATGGGTCTGCCCATTGAAAACACAACCACAGAAAGACAGTGCCCATCTGCTGAGACCACACCAGTGGGGAAAACCAAACTAATCATTTTTTGTGTGTTTATTCTTTAAAAAAAAGAAAAGATCCTGTAGCTTTCGGAGGTTTTACCTGGGCAAAGGCGAGTACTCTAGGGCAGGTGGACAAATACTGACATGATACAACCGGTCAACAGGAGGCTATCCCTCGGAGTGCAAAAGAAATCAGTGACAAAAAAAACAAAACAATGCACTGTGTTCGCAGTCTAAACAGAAGTCCACCCTCAATTTTCTTGGGCTGTAGATTCCCTTCGCACTGACACAGGACAGCAACAATGTGAGTGTGTGTGTGTGTGTGTATATGTGCACGTCAAGTAGAGGAGAGCAGGGGAGGGGAGGAAGGGCCCATTTTGTTTGCCACTTTAAAACCATCCCAGCATGCATTGCTGTAGTATGGGGTGCGGTCAGCAGGATTCTGCACGTGTGAAACTGAACCATGTAAGCAGCTCTCTCAGGTGGGATGGGGTGGGGTGGGGTGGGGTGGAGGGCGTAAGAGAGGGGCACACAAAAACCCACATGCGAAGGGTCGGAAGGAAGTTGAACGAGTGGAAAAAGGGGCCTAACCGCCCACCCCTATCCTTTCAGAGGCCATTTCACCCACGACATAGCTATGAATAAATAAGCGACTTCCATACACAGGAGCACGAAGCCAGTGTGTGTGTGTGTGTGTGTGTGTGTGTGTGTGTGTGTGTGTGCATGTTTATAGAAGAGAGAACATGATGTGATCGATTCTGGGGTGTGTGTATGTATGTGTGTGTGTGTGTGGGGCTGGGGGTTGAAGTGTTTGCGGAAGGACGTGGGGTCAGGGGTCAGGGGTCAGGGGTCAGAAGCGGATGAAGGTGGCATCGATCTGTCGCACCGTGGGCAGAGCCAGCATGATCTTGCGTCTGTACTGGGGGTCCTTCTGCAGGGGGTTCCTCTCCAGGTACACCGTCTCCAGGCCCCGAGCGTTCTTCAGCTCATCCAGGTCGCCCCAGTTCTCAATCTGATTGTCATTCATCTGAGGGACGGAGGGACGGGGGGGGAGAGAGAGAGAGAGAGAGAGAGAGAGAGGGGGGGAGGGAGAGAGAGGTGGGAGGGAGAGAGGGGGGGAAGAGAGAGAGGGAGAGGGGAGAGAGGGAGAGGGAGAGAGAGGGGGGAAGAGAGAGAGGGGGGGGAAGAGAGAGAGAGGGGGAAGAGAGAGGTGGGATGGAGGGGGGGAAGAGAGAGAGGGGGGAAGAGAGAGGTGGGAGGGAGGGGGGGGAAGAGAGAGGTGGGAGGGAGGGGGGGGAAGAGAGAGAGGGGGGAAGAGAGGGGGGAAGAGAGAGAGGGGGAGAGGGAGCAGGAGCAAACATGGAGAAAGGGAAGAGCAGAGAATAAGGGAAAGAAGAGGAGAGAGCGAGAGACAGAGGAAGAGGGGGAGAGGGGATGAGAGAGGGGTGAAAAGAGAGACAGAGTTCGTGAGAGCATAAGTGAGCGTACGAGACCAGTTAAATTAGTTAAGCGTTCAACGTGGTTCCCAGCACCGGAGAACTAAAGAGAAATGTCCACGAAAGCCTTCACATTTAAACCGGCTTTAGCAGGTACGCGATTAGGACACTCACGGTCTCGTGAGAGAGATTCTGTCGCTGAACCACTCCTCGCCTGCCCTTACCCAGAATTCCTGCAGTTCCGTCAGGTGGCTGATGTTCTCGATTTTCTTCACCCGATTGGCCGCGATGTCCAGAGTCGTCAGCTTTTTCTAACCCAGGAGAGACATGAAACGGAAAAAGGGTCGGGGGGTAGGATACAGCAGCCAATCAGGTGAAGGGATAGACTGTGCAGAAAGCACGGAACTCTGGGAACAGTAGTTCTGTGGCTAAAAGGTCTCCAAACCTGGCTCCAGCGAGCGACCGTTTTTTGTTTTGTTTTTCACCTTAAAAATCAGCAACCAATTTACACCCAAAAATCTGGTGAGGCCAGTTAACAGTTAATCTGGCATAGACCAGGGTCAAATACGTAATTGTGTTGGATTCAAATACTTTTCTTGCCTGGTGCAACTGAGCCAACCAAGAGGACCAGAAGGCCTTTTTGAGAGTATTTCACATGTTCCAACGCACCAGACAAGCTCAGTAAAGTGTAGGAAAGTATTTGAAACCGAAACAATGAGACGGTGAGACTCACATTGTTTTCCAGACCCTCGATGACTTCGATGCCGTTGTGGCTCAGATAGAGCTCGCGAAGGTTCACCAGATTCTGCAGGCCCTCCACCTTGGTGATGCGGTTACTCTGGGGAAGTACAGACACAGGGGAAGTCCGTCGCACAAACAATACGCACACACCGAATTCAGTAAAAAATAAAAAAAATAAAAATAAAAAAAAACACAGCCTAAGGTTTGACAGACAATTAAAGGCATAAACATAAACTAGGCTGTTTGGAAAGTTCAGTAATCACTAAAATTGTCACTGTGGAGAAAGATTACATAATTACATAAGAGGTCTCGTTTAAGTTATTTTACCATTGAGATTTACAACTCATTTGCAAGGGAGGCCTGGCCATTTTGTGAACAAGGTTTCCCCCCCAAACGTCTGTCAAGAAAGGCCCTGCTGAATGTTTGAATATCCTGACGAAAACGAGCCCATACCAATAAACACATATTTTCTTTTCAAAAACAAAAGTATTTGTAAAGCACGCGCATGGGTAGTTGGTCTGGTTGACAGCGGGCGGGGCGGGGCGGGGCAGAAAGGAGAGCGGCAGGGTGGGGGAGGCCTTTACCTGGATGCTGAGCACGGTCAGGTTATGCAGGCCTTCCAGGTTCTGGAGCTGGGTGATCTTGTTGGTGCCCAGAAACAGGCTGTCCAGGGAAGAGAGGGAGTCCAGGTTCTCCATCACCTGCAGAAGCGCAGACACACAGGCTGGATATACAGGCGTGTACACACGCACACGCACACGACGGGAAAGGTAGAAGAGATTCGGTAAAATGGTAAAAGTGCTGTAAAATTGATGCTTCTCATTCTCACACACACACACACACACACACACACAAACCAACGGCGATTGGCTGCCATGCAAGGCAACAACCAGCGCGCGTCATTGATCCAGCAACCCTCCGACTGCTCTTACCGCCTGAGCCAATGTCGCCCCATATGCACGTATACATGCGCACGCACACACACACACATACACACACGCAAACACACGCGCTTACGCACTCACTATTTTGCAAAACCTTTAAACAAAAACTTGAACTTCCAGGGGCCATTGAGTCTTTGCCACTTCATGGTCTGTGTTTCACGACAGAACAGACCTGGCTCAGATACATAATTGTCCTGGATTTATTATTTTCCTACACTTTACTGAACTCGTCTGGTGTATTGGAACCTGTGATGAACACTCTCAAAAAGTGCAAAGCCCACCTTCTGGCCCTCTTGGTTGGCTCAAGTGCACCAGGCAAGATCAATCGAGCACTGAAAAGTATTCGAAAGGATTTGATTCCAAAACAAAATGACCCAGGTCCATTTCACAGTTGTGGTGATTAATTCCCTGCAGACGGTTTATTGGCCAAAGAAATTACCCAATAATATGTTCCCAATAAATTCAGCACTCTAGCTCTGAAATGCAGGTTCAGACCATAGGGACCCGGAACGCATTGTTCGAAGTCAGCTCAATTTACTAGAGACTGCACACGGGAAATTGATTTCGAGACAGGGAAACCAATCTGGGATTCGCTTACATTTTCTGTGAAAAGTAATGAAGCACTTGAAAGTAAGTGAACCCAGGGAAATTGCTTTAGTTTTCTCTACAAAGCACACACAGATTCATTAGCCCTGACCTGAGAAGTCACACTATGAGATTAGGCTAGCTGCATATCTTACCCAGCATCCTTGGAACTTAAATTTGCATTCTTTTGTTTTTTATTAAGAGGTTGGATTGCCTGCTGCAATAGTGATTTGAACCAAGAAACAATTATATCAAGAATTTCTGCCTTAACTGTACAAATCACTTGAGCTGTGTCTGAGTCTGGTAAGTGTAACCATATATATGGCTGGTGAGGTCACAGGTGACCTCAGTGCGTTTGACCTCTGACCCCCTTACCCGGATGCGGTTCGATCCCAGCTCCAGCATCTCCAGGCCGGTCAGGTGACCCAGGTTGTCGATGGAGCTGATCTTGTTGTGGAGGAGGAAGAGCTTCTTCAGCCTGGTCAGTCTCTCCAGGCCCTCAGCCTTCCGCAGGAGGTTAAAGGACACGTCCAGCACCCTGAGAGAGAGAGAGAGAGGGAGAGGGAGATAGAGAGAGAGAGAGGGAGATAGAGAGAGAGAGAGGGAGATAGAGAGAGAGAGAGGGAGATAGAGAGTGGGAAGGAGGGCAGAGAGAGGGGGGGCCAGGGTGAGAGAGAGGAAGAGGGGGAGGGAGAGGAAGAGAGAGGGGGAGAGAGAGGGGGGGAGGGAGAGAGAGGGAGGGAGGGCAAAGAGAGGGGGGGCCAGGGTGAGAGAGAGGGAGAGAAGGAGAGGGGGAGGGAGAGGAAGAGAGGGGGAGGGAAAGGAAGAGAGGGGGAGGGAGAGGAAGAGAGGGGGAGGGAGAGGAGGAGAGGGGGCGAGAGGAAGAGAGAGGGAGGGAGAGGAAGAGAGAGAGAGGGAGAGGAGGAGAGGGGGAGGGAGAGGAAGAGAGATAGAGAGGGAGGGAGGGCAGAGAGAGGGGGGGCCAGGGTGAGAGAGAGGGAGAGGAGGAGAGGGGGAGGGAGAGGAAGAGAGAGGGAGGGAGAGGAGGAGAGGGGGAGAATACAAAAAGGGAGAAAGACAGAGTTGGTGATTGAGTGGGTGAGTGAGTGTGATGCTTGCCGAGTGATTGAGGTCAGTAGGCGAGTGTGAGTCGGTGGTTCAGGTGGTGAGTGTGTGCATTAGGCATTATATTACGAGGTGTATGTGCATACTCAAGTGTCCTTAGTGTATACGCATCAGAGGTGTGTCTTATTATGATAATTGTGTGTGTATATGTGTGCGTGCGTGGGTGTGTGCATGTATGCGTGTGTGTGCGTATGTGTATGTATGTGTGTGTGTGTGCGTGTGTGCGTGCGTGTGTGCGTATGTGTGTGTGTGTGTGTGTATGCGTGTGTGTGCGTGACTCACTCCAGCTCAGTTAGGTTCTGCAGGTTCTCCAGCCGGCGGATCTGATTGTCATAGAGATCCAATTCCCGTAATGACGTGAGGGTCTCCAGGTTCTCAATCTTCTTGATGAGGTTCTGCCGCAGAGAGAGAGTCTGGGGGGGAAAGAGTCAGGTTAACCTTCTCCCTAACAATCCCTAAATGTCCTAATCAATTTCTGCTTTAACCTTTTGTGCATCCAAAAATCACTCGCTTTAATCTTCGTGAAAAACTTCTGAACGCAGGATCGTTTTCTTTTGAGTTGTGAAACACCTGAGAGTTGTGAAGCACTCGTAGCTCCCTCGTAACTCACACACGTTTGGCAGGCTGAGGATTTTCCACAAGGGGGCGCTGTTAGCACACAAGCGGCTGAAAGTCGTCGCACTCCCAATATTTCTGGTGTCTCGGCAAAGTGCCGGGGGCGAAAGTGGTGCTCGCTGCGTTCGGCATCAGAGACTAGTGAAATATGAATCACTGTCGCGCGATTTGGTTTGCATTTGAAACCATTTGAAGCATTTGAAAACGCCTACATTACTCTTAGTTCCAGCGGTTTCATCAACACCAGCCGTAGCTGCTGAACACATATTTCAATTTTTTTGGCTCCAAGGTTTAAACCAAGGTTATTTGCTATTCAATGACAATTATTAATTTAAAATAAGGGACAGTGCACATTAATAAGCACAATATAAAATGTGCCAGGTTTCATATGATTAGATTTTTCATCAGTAGTCCCTGGGCAGGTTGATGGCATGAATCCAAAGTTCACGATGTTGGCGAAACACATACTTATTTGTCAGTTTATTAGCTGAAAAAGTGAGTAAAATCAACCTAACTACAGTCATCTGCCAGCTACTTAACTACACGGTCTTAGTTGCCTACATGTACAAGCCCTGAACATGGACACAAAATACTTTTTTGCCTCTTTTCTGCATTGTGTTGTCTCCCATGAGAGGCAGAGCCAGATGTGTCCTACTTAAGATGTGAGACCTCATGGAAAAAAAGCGACTCCAAGCAAACGTGACGTTGTTTTAACATTACTTATAACACACACCCACGTGCACAAGTCGCTTTACCGGAATCTGGGAGTTCATTCCGCACTGCGCAAAACTGGGATCATAAGTAAAAATAAATAAATAAATAAATAAATGATAAAAAGAAATCCAAAATAAAAACTCTTAACGAGCTCAACTATTGAATGGAACCTTTAAGGGCCCAACCTCTTCTCCAAGGGTTTAAGTTATCTCTGTGATCGTTTCCAGCACTTGGAACCATACTTCCCTCTTGGGCCTTCAGCGCACTTCTCCCTGGTTGTGATCTTTAACGATTCCCAAAAGACTAATGCAATGTAATGTATAATGTTTAAAGTAATGCAATGGCTAGCTCAGAGGATTGTGGAATGGCGGGACCCACCTTGGCCTTCAGCAGTACCTCCAGCCCCTCAATCTTCCCAATCCTGCAGTGAACCAAATCCACGTCCTGCAGGAGGAGGAAACAAGATGGAGACACAGACGCAGCCACGTCAACAAAAGAATACCGAAGTCGGCCCCTGAGCAAAAGTAAAAGATGTATTAACTATTAAATGTATTCAAAATTTTACTTGCAGTGTAAGACAGGGTAAAATGTATTTGCAACAGACTCAATGGCTCTTGTGACTGGAATGTTTCAGGTGTATGTGGGAATATTGAATGACATCAATGTTAAATGGTGTGCATTGGCTGACTGGTGAACTGGACGGGGAAAACATAAAACTATATCCTAAAAATAACATTCCCACACCCCTTTGTTACCTCTTCCTCGGGGTCAAGGGTTATGGTGTCCATGTCAACCGGCACCTCCTCTTTTACTTCATCAGTTAAGGATGAAAGAGTGAGAGAGAGAGAGAAAGAGAGAGAGAGAGAGAGAGAGAGAGAGAGAGAGAGAGAGAGAGAAAGTGGGAAGGAGGGCAGAGAGAGGGGGGGCCAGGGTAAGAGAGAGGGAGAGGAGGAGAGGGGGAGGGAGAGGAAGAGAGAGGGAGGGAGAGGAGGAGAGGGGGAGAATACAAAAAGGGAGAAAGACAGAGTCTTAATCGAAACAGGACCAAAATGCACATCGTTTCACAGACAACTCATGTACAAGTTTGCAGGGTGCACATTCAGATGTATATTTTATCTCCAATCGAAACCACAGTTAAACACAATAAGGGCTCAGATCTTCTTTGTTTTAACGCCAGAGATGCGTTAGACCAGTGGTCCTCACTCCTGGTCCTGGAGAGCCGCAGGGTGTGGCTGGCTTTTGTTTTCGCCTTAATATCAGAAACCGATTGACACCCAAGAAACCAGGTGGCGAGTTAACTGTGTAATCAAGCGCTTTAATTGATCAATTAAGTGCTGAGTAACAACAAAAACTGGCACACCCTGCGGCTCTCCAGGACCGGGAGTGAGGTTAGTCAGGCCGTGTTAGGCCGTGTTAGACCATGTAAAACGTAGCACAGGTACACAGGTTAGTGGGTAACCATAGCAACAGGGGGGGTAGGGGGTCCTCACCTGTAGGAGGCGGTTCCTGGGGGTCCACCTCCCCATTCAGGCTCTTCCTCTTGGCCTCCTCATCTCCGGAGTCCTCGGATTCTCCCTTCCTGTCGACTGAAGGCACAGGAGCAGTGAGACGCGCCCTGAGGGTTCAGTACAGGGGCCACGGCAGAAAGAATGGAACGGACTGAACTTATATTGCGCTTTTATCAAAGGCGCTTTCAAATCGACGCCACACACACTCACTGGCTGGCTGCCATGCCAGGCTCATCGGGAGCAATTGGGTGTCTCGCTCAGCGACACTTCAACACAGTGGGTGGGGGGATTGAACCAGCAACCTTCCGACTGCTCTAACCTGCCGAGCTAATCTTAGCCCCGGCTAATGCTGCTATCACGAACGTCGAAAGAGAAACACAATTAATTATGATTATGATGATAAAGGTTCAACTGCAGTGTCCGTAGCTGTTTAAACCCCTAGACCATAAAACTGCAGGGCTCTGAAATAGCACACAACACTATTGTGAGTTTACTGCTTGATCTCTCGACTCCGAACATTGTGTTCTTTCGGTTTTAACACATGGCAGCTCACTCATGGCTCAGTGATGACCGAATAATAAAGCAGAATAAATCGCCTGATGCCGCAACACGGCGTCTGCTGGCTCATCCGTTAAAATTACCTCTGTAATTCCATAAACATGTTTTTCTTAAAAAGCCGAAATGTTGGCTTTTTTCCGAAATCCATCGGCGGTGCCGTGGATTGCACTGCCTCACAGCAAGAAGGTCCCAGGTTCAAGTCCCGGCCTGGGCCTTTCTGCTTGCCGTTGGCACGTTCTGCCCGTCTCCAAGTGGGTTTCCTCCCACAGTCCAAGTCCATGGAAATCAGGCTGGTCGGAGACTCAAAATAGCCCCTAGGAACGCGACTGTAATTGAATAGTATGTCCCTGCGATGGATCGGCGGCCGATCTAGGATGTATTCCTGCCAATGCATGCTGTGATAGCTGCTAGCTTTTCCCAGCATTTAAACGACTATTTTCAAATTAAAGCATTCCAAGTTCAATGCTGTCAAAACACCCGTAGAAACACCGATGGGTGTCCTAGCTCGTCTCCCACGCAAGGACTGTGCATGCCTATCGTAGCATCATGAATCTCAGAGAAGAAGAAAGAAATCCTCCAAATGGCTGAAAACATTTTTCTAATGACAAATAATATCAAATTGATCAAGCGATCATCTATCAAAACATCTCGGCGCATTACCTTCAACCTAACTTTGGTTAGGCAGCCCCTGTTATGGCAATCTAGCTGCAAATAATCCGATCTGTGAGATTGAAGTCCACTTAGTTAAATTGTGTCTTTTATCTGCAACGGTACAGATGACACAGACCAAAACCCAAGCTACCCACCGTTAGCCATCTAGGCAAATGCGCATGTGACGCAGCAAAAACAATTTACACCAAATATCAGAATACGAAAATATATACATATATTTACCAAGACAGAAATGATTCAGCTAGCTAGCCTGCAAGTCAGCGATCTAACCATCGTCAGTTAGCCAGCTCGCGAACCAGTATGTCAGTCAGTTGCATAAGGTCTGGTTTTGCCGAGGCAGCTACACGATATTTAGCCAGGCTAAACGCTAGTAATCACCAAGGTATTGATTAAAATAATTAAAACAATTGCACCAATACAATAAATAACGATGTTTAATATTTGGCGGCTGAAAGTCACAGCACGAAAAATTGTAAACAACATGGGAATGAATGGCTAACAGGATACCTGCTAGGTGGCCTGGTCGACCCGACACGATTCACATCACCGATTTAGATTCATGGCACGGAGTTCACTGTCATTTAAAATACCGACCGCTGAAATCACTCTTCCACGAAAACAGTATTCAGTGTTTCGGTAATATAAAGAAGATTTGTGATTTTGGCTCACTCACCTTCCATCTCCTGCGATTCGCTCACCGACAGCGAAGCCATTTTTCCTGGCTGTTACCCCACCCTCTAGTTCATTTCATAAACTGACAGCTACGCAAGCCAATCCAGCCGTGGGTCTTTTGCACCTCACAGGAAGAAGGTCGTTTTTACAGATCACGGCGCAGACACAGATTTTTAAACTGAAGGGATGGGCCTTGTACGGCCATTGAGCATACACATCTATCCATGCACTGCTTTGTAGGTCCGTTAATCTGCGTCGTTTTTCTTCAAAACAGAAGCAAATGCAAGGCGACATTTTTTTTTCATCCAACGGTACGCAGGCGTTTCAACTTTGGGGGTGGCAGATTTTCCAATCAAGAAACAGTTGGTTCAAATAGGCTAGGCTGACGTTATACACTCAGTAGCCACTTTATTAGGTACACCTCATTCACCTGCTCATTCATGCAAATAACCTGCATCTCAAAACGACAAATCTTGTGGCTGCAGCTAAATAACGTTTAATTGTCAAACATTAGTCTCCAAACATGCACAAGACGTGTAGAATTGGTGATGCATATCAGAAACTTGGGATTTTCAGGCAATACCATTCCAGAGAATGGTACAATAAATAGAAAATATCCAGTGGTAATGACAGAGATCAGAGGAAAATGGGCAAGCTAACAGAAAGGCCACAAATACTCAAATAACATCTTTTTACAACAGTGGGGTGCAGAAGGGCATCTCTGAATACTTGAAAGTGTTGAACCTTGATGCAAACGGGCTACAGCCGCAGAAGACCACTCACACGTTCGTTCCGCCCCCGTCAGCTAAGAACAGGACCCTGAGACTACAGTGGGCACATGACACACCAAAACTGGACATTTGAAGGTGTCGCTTGGTCTGACGAATCTCGATTTCCGTGACGACATGCATAAAGTACGGTCAGCTGTTGCGGTTAAAAGCAGAACAGCGTGAATCATACGGGTCAATCCTGGGACAAACGTTCATCCTGTGTCGCAAATACACTCCTGCGGCAGCTCATCGTTTTTTTAAGTCTGGGACAAACCTTGTACGTATTTATAGTGTCAGTTGATAAATTATGTTTTCTTGAAAATACATCAATACCTTCATTATAGAGGTGTTTGTGTGTGTTGCGTGTTACCTTACGCTGTCTTTGCAACAGTTTTGTTTCAGTTTGTATTAAACAAATACATTTACATGACATCTGTTTAGCAGACGCTTTGTCCAAAGTGACGTACAATAAGTGCATATTGAAGGTCAAGTCTTTTTTAAGTCTGGGACAAACCTTGTACAAAGAAAAGCATCCACACAAGAGGCAAACAAAAACACATTAACACACATGCAATTAACACTGCCCTTCAAGGCCAAGCGGACCCGGAACAAGGGGGCATCCGCCAAGGCCCAGCCAAGGGACAATGGTGCTCTTAAGACCCCTGGCATCAGATCACAAAGGCCAGGCCAAGTGCAGGAGCCCCAACCAATCACTGGCTACAACTTGATCCTAACCAAAGGGCTGAGAAGTCATGCTGAAACCGACTGCTCAGCTGAAGGTGAATTTGTCTTTAGTGCAGTGGCTTGTGCCACTGCCTCTCCCGGAGGCCTACGTTTCAGCCTTGCCTGATTCCGGCCATTACAATACTCTGTCTGACCCCGACAATTAATCGCACACAAAAGCATTTGGACACAAAACAATTACACGTTTGACCCTTGGTCTGCTTGAATGAGCATAACGTGTAAGAGGTGCCATAGCACCACCTACTGAATCTGTTCAGGAAGTCTGATAACAGCTGACATTTATAACAACCCAGGGAGCACCCATGCTGTGGCCCTGTAGGGATTATGATTAGCTGTTAGGGGTAGTTCCATTTTTGGGTTTTGAAATATGCGCAGTGACCACTCTATTTGGCTGACCTGTGCACCAGCTTGTTACTGCAAAAGTGTAATCAGTCAATGGGGCAGCAATTCAATGCATAAAAGCATGCAGATGTGGTCAGGAGGTTCAGTTGTTGTTCAGACCAAACATCAGAATGGGGATGAAATGTGATCCAAGTGATTTTTACCATAGAATGATTGTTGGTGCCAGACAGGGTGGTCTTAGTATCTCAGAAACTGCTGATCTCCTGGAATTTTCACAAACAACAATCACTAGAATTTACAGAGAATGGGGTGAAAAACAGAGACGTCAGAGGAGGAAGAGCCAGAATGGTTCAAGCTGACAGCAGTAACTCAAATAACCAGGTATTGCAACAGTGGGATGCTGAAGAGCATCTTTAAACACATAACACCACTAAACTAGTTTCTAAAGTCAGGAAGTTATTAGACACATCTCTAAAAATCTAAAATATCTTTGATCTCACACAAAAACTGCCTGTGCCAAATTCAAAAACAAAAACTAAAGCTGAAATATCAAAGTCCAATAAAGTGAACTGTTCATTTAAGAGCCGGTTAAATGATTTGTAAACAGTCCTGCCATGAGCAAACTGCTGTAGTACTGATTTACACAATTCTGGGGTGCTGACAGCTGTTAGTGATAGGGGTCCAATAGGTGAGGTCCCAGCTAGCTAGGTGAGTGCTACACTTATAATAAAAAAAAAGGTTCTGAAATGGTTGGAATCAAGGGTTTTTGCTTGATTCCATAGAGGAACCCTTTTTAGTCCTTTATGAAATCCTCTATCATAGATGTCCAATGTGGAAGCTCCTTGACAAAGAACGCTATTGCCTGACCCTTTTACAAGATAGGGTTCTTCTATGGCATCACAGGGTTCCCATTGGAACCTTCTTTTGTTTAGAGTGTAGCCGAGAACTAGTATGTGTGTACTGAAAAAAAAAACTGGATGCCCCTAAAAGTTTCTGAGAATCATATTTGCCAGTTTTAAAGGTACAATAGGTCATTTTGATCAAGAGAGGAATTGCAGCATCAAACACCCTCAAACCACAACACTGTTTATCCCTCCCCCTTCTCTGTAAACGTGCATTGGCTGTGGCAATTAGAACCCATTTTCAACCGATGAGCTTGAATTATTTTACAGCTATACAATGTTTTGGCACAGAGTGTCGGTCCTTCAACTGTATATTTTGAAACCCAAATTTAAGGACTATAAACACTGGCAGAGGGTGAGTCAACATGTCAGGGAGCCTTTTCTCGATGATAGGAAGGGATTTACAATGGTCTTGAAACAATGTTTTAACACAAAAATCTTACATATTGTATCTTTAACTTTCTTCTGACACCAGTGTGCTGGCTGCGTAACCCTGTCAAGGCTGTCGGTTCCCATGGTAACTGAAGTTCACATACTGTAGACATATACTCCGCCCCGTCCCTCCCAGCTATAACAAGTTTTCTTTCATTTTGTAAGGTGCTTATGTGACAAAATAACTCCTCCTGTCTGTACATGGCACAGAATGCCTTCAGGTGAAATTCAGTATGAATTTGGTGCAATCAGGACAAGGAAGCAGAGGCACACTGTTGTGTGACATAAACAAGGAAATACCCTCTGTGAGTGATTGTGTGTAAAATCCAGCTATGACCAGCTTGAATTTTCGGCTACCAGCTGTTTCAAAACATTGCTTGAGCTGGTCAAACCATGTTGAGTATGGAGCCGGTTGAACTGGTTAACAAGCAGCCAGCTGTTTCAGAACCAAGCTGGAGCTGGGGTTTTCTCAACAGGGTAGAGAGCTGGTCTTGGTTTCAAAAGCCAGTTTGTTTCAACACCATGCATTTGTACTTCTTCACTTTATTTAGATAGGGGGTCTCCTGAGAGACGTTCTTTAATAAAACTGTAGGCAGCTTATCACTCACTTCCTTGACTGGCTTGATTATTTTTTATTTTTATGGGTCTACCCTTATCTCTGTCCAAGTTCTGTTCATATTCAACAGAGTCACGCCCATTTAAAAAAGCATGTAAAAACTTAGGGGGACCTCTAAAAAAGGCGATAGGGATTGACTCACTGCTGAGCACCATATTAAAAAGCTTTGCAACAATCGTGCATCGACGATTCTTTTGGGTACGCGCAGTGCCTGCAGTAGGCTACTTCCTTTGTTTATCGCAAGATTGCTACACTAACGCTTTCCGCTTCGTGCATTTTTTAAAAATTTCGAAGTATTCTTGTAGTTCAGAGGTAAGCGTTTCAGTAATTAATTCAGTCATTACAACTGCTCAATAATTGATGTTTTGGGGAACTTTTTATTATGAAGATTTGTAGATCTGAAACTTGGAAAAACAAATGACTGCAAATTTGTTCACAACATTTCAGTAGACAAGGCGTCACGAGAGGTAAATTTACCTTACAATAATTTACCTCAGAGGTCAGAAAATCTATTGTTATTTTTACTCTTCGTTTATTTTATTTATTTACATAGGCTATTTACATAACTTTAAAGTTAAACCGCTTACATAGACTAGCTTTGATATTTGATTCTTGTTTCAACAGAACACAGTTGAAGCTTAATGGTAACAAGTGTGGAGCAACGGAACAGCTGAGCCAGGTCTTTAACCAGACCGGTTAAAGACCTCCCTTTCACTTTACACGTACCAATCAAGAACGACATCACTTTAAAAGACAACAAGACGGATTTCTATAGTCGTGACCATCACATATCGTTTCTTCTCTTGAATGCATCGAGACCCTCATATACCTACATTTTCGAGAGCAAAAATTATTATTATCAAAAAAACATTATTATTAAGAATTTTTGCATCTGTCAAACATAGCCTACTGCACGGAAAACGAAACTGTAAACGCAAGGTGCTTTTCATCAGTTATCCAACGTTTTTATCTTCATTTACTTTGACGAACGATGCGGATTCTGATCACCTTCTCAATTTTATTGACAGTATCTTTCTCACTACCTGGAGAAAAAGGTAATTTTCACCTATTTCATATTTTCTGTTTTATACAAATATGAATCCTAATGTTATGAAATAGAGGCTACCCAAACAGAGTATATCACAGTTGGTTCAATACATATTTATAGTGTCAGTTGATAAATTATGTTTTCTTGAAAATATATCAATACCTTCATTATAGAGGTGTTTGTGTGTGTTGCGTGTGTTGCGTGTTACCTTACGCTGTCTTTGCAACAGTTTTGTTTCAGTTTGTATTAAACACATACATTTACATGACATCTGTTTCGCTTTGTCCAAAGTGACGTACAATAAGTGCATATCGAAGGTCACTGGAACAACTGCTGAACACGAACCGGATAAGTTATAAATTGTATTTACTCAGTTGTCCACAGGCACATACGCCCTCTCATCCGCTTAAGACTGCAAGTAGTCTTGTCTTCACCCTCGCGAGTTACAGTCACTCCTCACTTAGGCGATACAAACATAGAGCCAAAAGCCTACAAACTGTAAGCTACATTAAATATGTCAGCGTTAATTCACACGTGTAATTCGGAAATCTTTCTGGGATTTATTGAACATGTTTTACATCGTTTTTTGCTTACACCCCCCCCCCCCCCACGTTGTAATGCAGAAACCATGATTCGGCATCAGTATAGTGGAATCGTCGGGAGGACCGAGACCTCTGACACCCTGACAATTGACAGTGTTCCGATCGCGTGGAGTGACAGACGCGACAACGGGTTTCTTTCTGTCAACACTGAATGTGAGGCTCCTTTTCTCATGACGCTGGCGCTGATCACCAGAAGTTTTAACCACACAGAAGCGAGTAAGTGCAGCTCCTGAAATTTTTTTTTTTTTAATCGGTGTTATTTGTATTCATCCAACTCCTACGACGACTAATGTTGTTACTAACGTGCTTAAAAAATGACTCTCGTCTGTGTTGTGCACCTGCCCCATTTTCGTTTTCCGTTTTGCGTTTTTAGACAATCACACATATCAGCGCACTCGCGAATGTGTGGTGAAGGGGCTCAGGGTGCTGCAGGTGTCAGACCGGATCCATTACGACGGGGCGGAATACCTGAGTCTGGACAGCGGCGCGAGCACCTGGAGGGCAGCCGTCCCGCAAGCCCTTGCGCTAAAGCGGCAGTGGGATAGCGGGCGCACGGAGAGGCACACGATTCACCTCCGGAACGGATGCACCGAGCTGATCAAAGCGTTCGCACACGACAACCATTCTGCGCCAGGTAGACTAAGGTGGCAGGGCTGTACCCCTGCAGTTTTTTTGGACCAAGTTTTACCGTTGAGGCAAACATGACGAATCCTGTCGAGCTGTTTTAATGAACTTTCATTTGCTGATCTGCTTACTAGTAGGCCAGGGGTGAGGTTAGTGAATTGTGCGGTGACGTTGTGACATTCAGCTCCAAAGCTAGTTTGAGATAACGTTACATGACAGCTTTGTTGATCATTTGTATAAGTCACAATACATTTTTATCGAAGCACACATGCTAAATTGCCCCACGTTTTCACAGGAGCTTCAGCCTTGTCCTGTAAAGCAATCTAGGTGCATGGTGTTAGTTGTATCTATTCTGACCTTACACTTTAACACAGAAAGCAAGGGCATCATGGCCAATTCTGTGGCAAAATTATCACAAGGATTTAGACGAAATAAAAATCTTATCAAAGCTTGTTCTATTTGCGACTAAATAAAAGTTGATAACTTTTTTATTTGTCTATTTGTCTACGGTTGTCTACAGCGGCATCTTTGGGTACTATGTTGATTCCCATCCTGGTAATTGTGATCTTCATCCTCATGGTCATGGTCAGCTTCCTCATCCCGAGACGTGGTGAGTATCACTGAGCAGGAATGAAATAATTTATCAGTTCATTGCAAAGGACAGAACGCCCTATTGCGATAGCCTGATCCACATTAATGCAACACGGTTAGATTTTTTTCATTAATGATGTAACTCACATTACCTCAGGAACAAATTTACACTCGTTGGGTGGTTTCATTTGCGCGAAACATGTCTTGAACTCCACAAAGAAAATGACCAGTGTTTACATTTCTCTTCTACTTTTTTAACACACCTTGCCATCATTAGTGTTTTTATTGCATATCAACTGTTTTTTGTCTTAATTGTAGATTTGAATCACGTATGTGCAGGTCTATGTGTACTGTGCGCATCTGCTGTAAATAAATTGCCACGGAATGTGACTGTAAAGACTGTGAATTGAATTGTGAATTGATCGTGTTTTGCACGTCTGTCCTCTGCACCCACAGGCGCAAAGCAGGCAGGAGGTAGGAACAACGACTTACAGCATGACCTGGACACAGAAGGGGCATTAGTGGGGGTGCCGGGGGTGCACTGAGCAGTCGTGGAGGGCCCCTGAGTATCCACAAACATGGGCCCTAATCACATGGGCAGGGCTCTTATCATGTCTGGCACCCATATGTATGACAGGCCCGAACACGTTTTTCATTGTCTACAGTGTTTTCATCTGCACAGCAAAAAATCAGCCAGAACCACTTCCAAGAAAATATTAACTAGCTGTGGTAAAGGATTTACTTCGAGGAGCTGCTAGCCCATTTCTTGGTGACAGATAAATCAGACAATTTTTTTATCTGTCACCAGAGAGCGGGACACGGGGGTCCATTGTTACCCAATGTTTTTTTCCTCAAACAGAAACAAGATAGCCTGCTGTAAATTGCATTGCACGCCCCCATACGCGTCCTCTTTCACCAACGGACCAGTTTTGTGCCAATTCCGTGCTCAGAAAACATTGTGTAATACTCGACCCCTTGTCACAACAAATCCCGTTCTCCCCTGCCCTTCAGTTCTCACTCTCAGCTCCGGTGAATACTCACTCTTCTGTCCCCTTGCTCATTCTGTGCCTAACCCAGATACACATGTACCTTGTGTGGGTGTGTTTACCTGTAAGGTGAGACTTGTGTTCATTTGTCTTTGCTGTGCAGGTGTTTTGGGCTCTATCATCCATTACTCTGAGGGACACGTGGGCGTCACTCCCTCAAAAGGCGACCCAGAAGAAAACGACTGTGCGTATACCCCATCCAAAGGCATGAAGACTTCCCTGTTGGTCATTCCAGCTTAGGAAGGGCAGGGTTTTGACACCCGTGCGACAAATTGCACTGTATCCAAAAATTAATGTATGCATTTAAAGCGGCAGTGCAGGGTAATGGAGAATTGGACTTTTGACTCCAAAGTTGTTGATTAAAATACTGTTGTTGTACCCTTGAGCAAGGTATTTAAACAGACCAAACCTGAACGTTTTGCCAGTGGACAGTGCCAGCCTAAAAGCGTTCTCAATTGAAAATGTTCAGGTACATTCAAATGAGCCTATAAATTGAAATAACATTTTTTCAGTGTAATGTGTAAATATGTATAAAGACCATGTTGCCTAAAGATCAAAATGGTGTGCCCTACAGTGTTATTTTGATTTGTAATTTGTGTACAGTTTGTGTAGATTTTCTCCTACTGTGGCCCACAATTTATTCTGGTTAGGAAATGAGCCCCATATATTGTCTGTGGTTGAATACAATAACCATGTGGAATTGTAGTTCTTGCCTCTATTATCTCTTATTTTACCAAAAGGTCTGAAAGCAGAAGACAAAAACTGCAATAATAGTAGCCCAACAACACCCAGAACCACTAAATGTATCGACATGTATAATATAAATAATGAAGATGTACTATAGTTCTGTTGATGGATATCCAATTTTGATTTCTCTCTTAAAAACAAAAATTCAGCTCCAATAAATTATTAACTAATTGTGAAGTTACACCTTCACTGCTGTGCCAACTGAAGTTGTCAGCACTGGTTGTTGTGTTGTCAGCACAAGTAACCTGAGGACACACATGCACATAATCTTAAAGTAATGGCAGTAAAATGTCTAAGAGGGAACTTGTTGTAACATGTTTTTATATATCGACTGTTTGTTTAATTGTGATAATCGCTGTAATGGCTACGATTCATGCTGTGTGCTGCAGTAGATACGTTTTTTTAAAGCTTTTTTGTGTGGCTTAGTTACAATGTATAAAAATGAAACGCATTCATTAAAAATAAAATGTTTTAACATCAGTTGTATTGTATCGTCTTTCCTGGATGGTGTCATTGAACTGGAGCTTGGTCCGAATACGTTTTAAATCACTGGGGGCACTAGCTACTCGCAATATACGTATAGCTACCGCCCTTGTAGTGCTTTGGTATTAGGCTACATTGAAAACTACTGTGCCAAGTTTAAACACTGGAGCGTAGAGCGTGGCAGTTGCCACAAGCATATTCCAGAAAACTACAGACATTTTGGACAAACAATAGTTAAAAGGTTCCCCTTCACAATCATCCGAATGAAGTGCCTTCTAGAGTGCTGCTCCACCTGTCAGAAAAGAGAGAACTTGCATCAGCAAGTTGCATATGGGACTAGCCTGTGCGTAAGCTACCATCTAATCGCCTTCTAATTGACCGTTCTCGAAATATCGAATGGCGTTTTTCAACAACTGTCACATTTCACAAAGATTCGTGGCATAATTTGAAATACAATGCTGTCAGCGTTTTTTAAAAACTGTTCCTTTCATTCCCAATAAGCAAAACTCTGCCTCAGCAGTGTCGGAACCCAGTGTTTTGGACCAGTGTTGTTCAAGCAACTTTAACGGTTACACAGGAAGAAAGAAGAAAAAGAAAAAAAGCCATAGGTGGATTGAAAATACAAACTCAATCAGCGTGTTTCACGGACGTGTAAAAAAATGTATATCTTTAACAATATTTAATTGTAATAATGTGAATTGTTTATTGTGTCAATCTGAAAACGTGCAGCGTTCGTTTGTGATCCATCGATGCAGGGTATTTAGTTATTACGTCACGGATTCCGTCCGGACACTTAATACTGCCCGTACAGTAACATCTACCACAGAAACAAAACCGTGGACTCCGTATGATAGCAACTTCTTAAACTTTGCACCTTTCTTTTTATCTGTAGATTTTAAAACATTAAATCTTGCAACAGGAGATTCTGGTGACGATGGGTGTACCTAAATTTTACCGATGGATTTCGGAGCGATATCCTTGCCTCAGTGAAGTTGTCAAGGAGCATCAGGTATGATATCGATTGCTAGCTAGCTAGCAAGGTTGCTAAATATAACTAGCTAGCAGGCCTGTTTGAGTTTCACCTCCACGTCTACCCGGGTTTTCCACAGTTGCCGTATGGCTTGCATTTGTTTACATTCGACCACTTTCTTGTTGGCCTGTGTACAAGCTTCGGAAATCATTCGATTATCTAATATATTCCTGAGCCTGTCAACCAGTTTTCAAGGTTGGCGAAAATGACTGGGTTAGCTAACATTAGCTAAGTTAACTTGCTTGCCAAATAAACGGTAACAAGCCATCTAGACTGCTAGTTGATTTAAGGTCATGTGCCGAAGTTACAACTTGGCTAATTGACTTCCTCACTCGCTTATAGTAAAACATCAGTTATTGCTCGCGTCTGCTCGTCAGCGCTAAGTTATACCAATGTAGTTTCGCTGAGAGTTAAATTTTGGAAACGAAACCCAATTAGCCCACTCCGTTGCGCAATGAGTGTGTTCAGACCTGATTCACGCTGATCAATGTTTGTGGACGTGAAGCATTCATTGAGAGTGAGAGTTCTAAATAAACTCACACACGTTTACAATTGATTATGAAACATTTCATCCCATTCGTTTCATGTTCAGCGACCATCCGATATTGTTTCCACACATTACTTAATAAGTCATAAAGTATGCAGTGACTTTATGTCCCAACAGCGAGAATGGCTGTTCTGCTGAAAGGCGGACCTGGGAACCAGAACAGATATTTACGACTATATTATGTCTGTCTGTTTTTTTTAAATGCACAGTTACATAACAAATAAACGAAATGTTTCCTTCGTTCCAAATCATTTGACACACACTGACTACCCAGATTCCCGAGTTCGACAACCTCTACCTGGACATGAATGGCATCATTCACCAGTGCTCCCACCCCAACGACGAGGACGTCCACTTCCGTATCTCGGAGGAGAAGATTTTTGCCGACATTTTCCACTACCTGGAGGTGCTCTTTCGCATCATCAAGCCGAGGAAAGTGTTCTTCATGGCCGTTGATGGCGTTGCCCCCAGAGCCAAGATGAACCAGCAGCGTGGGAGAAGATTCAGGTGTGTTGTGGTGTTTTGGTGCGGTTGAGCATTCTGGCTCGATATCATGATGTTTGGTTTCAGGTCCGGCCTGTTGCCCTGTGGCCCAAGTAAAGTCCTTGTTCTCCTTCAGGTCTGCGAAAGAGGCGGAGGATAAGATAAAGAAGGCTCTGGAGAAAGGAGAGGTTCTTCCCACAGAGGCCCGCTTCGACTCAAACTGCATAACGCCAGGTAACCCGACACCCACAGTCACCTGTCTGTCTGTTCTGTTCACCTGGATTTATGTCTCTCTGTATAGCAGTGGTCTCCTGCCCTGGTCCTGCGGGGCTACAGGGTCTGCTGGTTTTCGTTTTTACTCTGCACTAATTAGAGCAGTTTATTTCACGGTTAACTCACCTCACCTGGTTACCAGCGTTACAGCGGTGCTGATTTTATGGTGAAAACCAAAAACCAGCGGACCCAGTCGCTCTCCAGGACCAGGGTTGGAGACCATTGCTAAATACCTTTTGTCTGTCTGTCTAGCTGGTTTAAGTAAGTCTCTGTACTCGTCACCTGTGACTGTGTTGTCCTTCTCCTGTCTCTACCTCCGTACCCTTCACCAGTGTGTACTCCTCACCAGTCTGTAACTGGTCTTTACCTTTCACCCCAGCGGGCTGTCTTCACTTGTCTGTCGCCGTAGTCTCCCCCGACTCTCTCTCTGTACTTTTTAGTTTGTTGCTGTGGCAGCACTGTGAAAAGTCGAAGCACTGTTTCCCGTCTCTTCCTCCCATCAGGCACAGAGTTTATGGCCCGGCTCCAGGAGCAGCTGAAGTATTTTGTCCACAATAAACTGTCCACTGACAAGTCGTGGCAGGGGGTCAGCGTGTACCTGTCCGGTCACGAGGTGAGTTGGGCGGTGGGGAGACGCGGGTGTCCCGCAGTGCTGGCTGGCACTGTCTCCTGTGGCAGTCTGCCCTGGAAGCAGCTGTGTCAGAGGTGGGCAAAGGGGGCCATATCCGTTTCTGCCTTTCATGCCAACTCCTGGCCTTAATTAACATATTAATTGCCTATCAATTAAGTATTAACCCTAACGTTTACGCCGCCTGGCATTTCGGCTACATTTCTTGATGAGTGCACGAATGACAACACACGTCTCGTGTCCCTATATGAAACGTTTGGAAGCCAAAACCCTGCACACACCCTGCCCCTCCAGGACCGGATTTACCCTCCTCGGAGCGGCGTTCTCTCATGCGATGCGTAACCCCGTCTCTCCCTCTCGTTCCTCCAGACGCCCGGAGAAGGGGAGCATAAGATCATGGAGTTCATTCGGTCAGAGAACGCCAGGCCGGGTCACGACCCCAACACCCGCCACTGTCTGTACGGACTGGACGCCGACCTGGTGGGTGGCCAAAACCGCGCGCGAGCGTGACTCTGAAACCGGATCTAGAAGGCTTGAGTGTCAACCCGTTTACAGTGCTGGAGCAGTGAGGTGCCTCGGATTTAACGGCGTGACTGGCTTCTCAGTTCGGGATTTCAGTCTGAATTAAGGGGCACTTCCACTCTGGACATCCCAAGTTATAGAACAGTTTTTTTTTTTTTTTTTTAGCTGCTTAATAAAAAAAAGTTTCCCTAACTGTCCCACTCAGCTCCTCGCAAAAAGGAGTTGCAGTTTAGGAATTACAGATTAGAATGACAGATTCCAGTTTTACTGCAAGGACAATACTACCTTATCTTTATGAAGCTCCTTAAGACTGTAGAGTGTGTATTTATGTGTATGCTTTCCCTGTCCCCCTATCCCCCCCTCTCTCCCTTCTGTCTTTCTCAATCCCTCCCTCCCCCCTCTCACTCGCTCTCACCCCCTCTCCCCCTCTCACATTTGCCCCCTCTCTCTCTTCCCTTCTCACATCTGCCCCCTCTCTCCCTCTCTCGCTCTCCCTCTGTTCCTCTCTCTCCCTCTATCACTCTCCCTCTGTTCCTCTCTCTCCCTCTATCACTCTCCCTGTTCCTCTCTCTCCCTCTCTCTCCCCCTCTCTCCCTGTTCCTCTCTCGCTCTCCCTCTGTTCCTCTCTCTCCCTCTCCCTCTCACTCTCCCTCTCTCTCTCTCTCCCTCTCCCTCTCTCGCTCTTCCTCTGTTCCTTTCACCCCCCTCTCCCCCTCTCTCACATCTGTCCCCCCCCACCCCCCCCCCCCCTCTCTTTCCTCCCCCTGCTTGTTGTAGATAATGCTCGGTCTGACCAGTCATGAGCCCCATTTCTCCCTCCTGAGGGAAGAGGTCCGCTTCGGTGGGAGGAAGGCCCAGAAGAGGTGCGTCTCCGTCCTCCCATTGTGGTGTTCCACAAACTTTAGTGTCACACGACTAATGCAAGAGCCTGGCAGGTTGTTCCACTGGGCGAGATTCAGTGCAGCCTTTTAATGACCAAATATATACAAGTAAACCGATTAATTCACCCATCTACAGTAGGTTTGTCATTTGCTTTATAAATTATGAAATCTCCACCTTCTTTGATTTGCTATGTGGCAAGGGAAAAACATTCATCCACCCAACAGTACAGCTGGTCACTGTTGCAATATTAAAATTCCTGAAGATTTTAATCCCAAATTAATTTGGACCGAAAGTCACTTTCATGGGACAAAGAATGCGGGACAAACTAAATGGTATTAGCCATGAATAAAATAAATGAAATAATTTATCACTGGTAGCTGAGCAGACTGCTAGCAGCTGGTTATAAAATCTAACCAATCAGGTGGCAATTGAGAAACTCTGAGCCAATCGGATGGCAATTTCAGCCTGTTGCCCCCTTGTAACTATAGTAACTGGTGTCTGGGACCTCGAGTCTGAGGCATTTCCATGAAGTGACCTTTGATTGAAGTTGGGAACTTTAAAGAATTTCCCACCAGACTGAAGTGAATTGGGAAAAGTATATTTTGGGCACATACACGTACACACACTTTCTTTAAGGAACTGTGGTCTTTGCTGGCTTAAAGCATTTCCCACAAAACTGTAATAAATTGGAAAAGTATATTTTGCACACACAAGTATATGCTCTCACACACACACATCGTGCCTCTTCGTTTGGTTTCCTGAAGCTCTGTGTCCCTGTGTCTGTGCTGCAGAATTACAGCGCCTGAGGAGACAACATTCCACCTGCTGCACCTGTCACTCATGAGAGAGTACATCGACTACGAGTTCTCCGAGCTCAAGGTGAGCGAGCCACCCCAAACCACACTCTGCTTTCCACCCCAAACCACACTCTGCTCTCCGCCCCGAACCACACTCTGCTCTCCACCCCAAACCACACTCTGCTCTCCGCCCCGAACCACACTCTGCTCTCCGCCCCGAACCACACTCTGCTCTCCGCCCCAAACCACACTCTGCTCTCCGCCCCGAACCACACTCTGCTCTCCGCCCCGAACCACACTCTGCTCTCCGCCCCGAACCACACTCTGCTCTCCGCCCCAAACCACACTCTGCTCTCCGCCCCAAACCACACTCTGCTCTCCGCTCCAAACCACACTCTGCTCTCCACCCCGAACCACACTCTGCTCTCCACTCCAAACCACACTCTGCTCTCCGCCCCGAACCACACTCTGCTCTCCGCCCCGAACCACACTCTGCTCTCCACCCCGAACCACACTCTGCTCTCCACTCCAAACCACACTCTGCTCTCCACCCCGAACCACACTCTGCTCTCCGCCCCGAACCACACTCTGCTCTCCACCCCGAACCACACTCTGCTCTCCACCCCAAACCACACTCTGCTCTCCGCTCCAAACCACACTCTGCTCTCCACCCCGAACCACACTCTGCTCTCCACTCCAAACCACACTCTGCTCTCCACTCCAAACCACACTCTGCTCTCCACCCCGAACCACACTCTGCTCTCCACCCCGAACCACACTCTGCTCTCCACTCCAAACCACACTCTGCTCTCCACTCCAAACCACACTCTGCGAGCCACCCCAAACCACACTCCATGCTCGGTGGTTGATTGACTGCCTGTGTGTAATATAAAGGGCTGCAGCTAAATCCAAGCAGTACGGATTGCGCAATTCCTGCAGCATGCACGACTGAGGGCCTTCAATTGCCAGTCATTAAATTCCCAATCACTTGCAAAACTTTACAACACGGCAAACTAAGAACACAGCCGAAGATTGTTGCAAAGCAAATACCGGCCACTGGTTTCGAGCGTGTTAAAGGTTTTATTGGGCTGCGCCCTGAGTATTGTGTGTGGTAATTATACAGAAAAGCCCAGAAGCCTTTTGCAAGTGAAAGGGAAGTTCTTCCTTATTATTGAAAAGATGTGCTGACGCAAACTTGCCGAACACGAGGTTTAGCGGAAGCCGTGATTCAGATGTCGGGTGAAAAACGTCAGCCAGGCAGCACGGACTGCAGTCAGAACAGCCAACACTGCTCGTGTTCTCCCGCAGACCGAACACCCATGGCCCTTACTCCCCTGACCCCCTTCAGATAACCTTTCTCGTTATCTTTCTTTCCTTTGATTTCCCTTTGCATAATACGTGTAATAATAATTGTAATAATTATAATAATTATTGTAATAACCTTTACACAGCTGTAAATGTTATCTGTCCAGTGATACGTTCTTCGGTTATGATGCAAATTATTGTTGAGTAGGTTAGTATTGCACTTACTGATTGTTAATGATAAGATAAGAGCATCTGCTAAGCAATTGTAACATGATGTTGTGATCGATGTTGTGATGTATCATGATGTAACCTGATGGGATTTGCGGTTTGCCGATCAGAATAAGATCTCGTTTGAGTACGACCTTGAGCGGATCATCGATGACTGGATACTGATGGGTTTCCTGGTGGGAAACGACTTCATACCTCACCTTCCTCACCTGCACATTAACCACGACGCTCTGCCCCTCCTCTACCGCACCTACATCAGTGTACTGCCCAGCCTAACGGGTGAGTGCGCGGGAGCGGACCTGACCAGAACCAGAACCCACACTGCACCTGACCAGAACCAGAACCCACACTGTACCTGACCAGAACCAGAACCCACACCACACAGGACCTGACCAGAACACAGCACACCACACTGGACCTGACCAGAACCAGAACCCACACCACACTGGACCTGACCAGAACCCACACCACACTGGACCTGATCAGAACACAGCACACTGGACCTGACCAGAACACAGCACACTGGACCAGACAAGAACACAGCACAGCACCTCCCACTGGGCCTGACCAGAACACAGCACCCCACACCACACTTAACCAGACCGGGCCATCTCAGACCAGAGCAGCCCAATCCAGACCCAGGGAGTTTGTTTTTCATGTAGCTCAGGGCCTTAGATGGCCTGTCGTAGACAGCTGATAGATTAGGGTTTATGACTGCCCTACTCCAGGGCGTGATTGTCAGCTGCCTGCTCCCAAGCTCATATCTCTGCTTTATGACTGTTGCCAGGTTACCTCAACGAGAACGGCAACTTGAACCTCGTCAACTTCCAGAAGTACCTGGAAAAATTGTCAGAGGTGAGGCTACTGAGTGTGTGTGTGCGGGTGTGCGTGCGAGAAAGAGACTGACAGTACTCCACACACACATTATACAAACATACACGCATCTCTCCCTCTCCCTCTCCCTCTCCCTCTCCCTCTCCCTCTCCCTCTCCCCCTCCCCCTCCCTCCCTCCCTCCCAGTTCGACCGGGAGCACTTCAGCGAGGTGTTCGTGGACCTGAAGTGGTTCGAGAGCAAGGTGGGGAACAAGTACCTGAACGAGGCTGCGGGGCTGGCGGCGGAGGAGGCCCGCACTCAGGAGGGCAGGAGGAGCAAGGTGAGGACAGGACACCTGTGAACGCACCTCACCGGGCGGTCTGCGGAAAACGTGTGTGTGCGAGTGTGTTTGTGTGTGCGCGCGCGTTCTCTGTGTGTGTGAGAGTGTGTGAGAGTGTGTGAGAGTGTGTGAGAGTGTGTGTGAGAGTGTGTGAGAGTGTGTGAGAGTGTGTGAGAGTGTGTGAGAGTGTGTGAGAGTGTGTGCAAGCGTGCATGCAACTGTGCGTGTCCAGGGTGTGTACATTGCCCAGTGTGGGTATCAAAATGAGAACTCATGACATGCATAATGACAAAAACAGGCCGTTCAGCCCAACCATTCTCTCCATGTTCCCACCACTAAAGTGTACCGCCTGCTTCCTTTAACCAAATCAGTATCAGTTCCGTTTCACCTGTAGGGGGCGGCCTTGGTCAGAAGAAGTCTTCTCAATCGCTGAATAACTGTTGCAGTGTTTGTGTGAACAGACTCATTGTTCTGTTTTACAGTCTGTGTGAGAACTGTCACATGCGTCGACACTTGAGTGGTTACGATGTCTCAGAAAGCCGTGGTGTGTGACTGAGTGTGTGACTGCGTTTTGGAGTGCAGGTGTGCGTGCGTGCGTGCGTGCGTGCGTGCGTGCGTGCGTGTGTGAGAGTGTGTGTGTGTGTGGATGTTGAGCTGCTCTCTCCTGTGTGTGCAGGTCCAGGGGGACTCGCTCTCTCTCACCGTTCTGGATGGGGGCAAAGATTTGGGCACCCTCCCGACCAGAGGTACAGACGACACCTTCCTGCCTGTATTTCACCTGGTACCCCACACGCACGCACACACACACACACACACGCACGCACACACACACACATTCACGCACACACACACACACATTCACACACACACACACACACACACACACGCACACACACTCAGACACACACACACACACGCTCACACTCAAAACAAACCAGTTTTTTCTTATTAAATGTTCTTTTTTTTAACCCTTTCAGTCCCAAGCCCAATATGAAGTGGCTCCTCCCAAATCCCAAAGGGGTTTTGGCTTTGGTTGAGAAAATTGAAAAAGTTGAGAAAGTTAGTAGTGTTTTAACGGGGACCCAAAACAGTAGTACAGCAGTCATTTTGATTGGTTGAAAAGGAAAGGTTGAGCGCCCCGTTTGTTACTCTTGTGACTGAACGGGTTAAATTGCTTCATTGCGTAATCGTTTTCGCTTTTCGCACCCTGTCCATCGTAATGAGACGTCACTCCTTCAGCTCGTGTTTTGCTCTCGTGTTGAATTGCTGGGATTATGGATCTGTGTTCTTGGTTATTGATCTGGGCGTTTCCCATCATGCCTCAGACTGTGCGGAGGAGGACGGGGAGGAGGACGACATCTTTGAGACGGAGTTCCGGCAGTACAAGCGCACGTACTACATGACCAAGATGGGCGTGGACGTGGTCTCAGAGTGAGTGGCATTCCCCACGGATATGTGTCCCGTGCTCTGGAATTCCTCCGCCCAAAACTCTGCACTGTGTGTGTGTGTGTGTGTGTGTGTGTGTGTGTGTGTGTGTGTGTGTGTGTGTGTGTGTGTGTGTGTGTGTGTGTGTGGTACCTGCTAGGTCTGGAGGAGCAGGTCTTTGCTGGCTGCAGGCAGGACTGTGTGTGTGTGTGTGTGTGTGTGTGTGTGGTTGTGGTGTGTGCGTGTGTATCTGTGCGCATCTGTGTAGGGACTACAACTTCCACATTCCCACAGGAAAATTCTGCGACGTCCACCACGAATGACGTCTAACTTGGTTCAGCCAATCCCGTAATGGCGGGAGCAATAAACGGTCCCGTATAAGAGCAAGACACGTTCTTGGGATCTCTCTTCTGGCTCTTCTGCTTTTTCTGCCTCTTCTGCTTGTTCTCTTCGACGCACCCTTTTTGGCCAGTCGCTTCAGCTCATCTGCTCCGAGACTCGGACAGAGGCTGAATGCTGCACAGCGCACTACCAGGCCTACGGACACACCCAGTTACCTCGCGGTAACTACGTGGCCTATAGTGAGTGGAAATTGTTGTACGCGGAACGCTACATCAGTTTACCCCAATAAAGCCCAACAACGAAACAGCAACGAACTTTTACACCTGGAAAAGGACCAGCGGATCAGACGACAACGCGCTGCTAAGACGGGAACACCCCAGCCTGCGCATCTCTCCCGGACACCATTCACAGCACCATCGCCGCTTCTACAAGGACAGCATGTCTTTTGGATCCAGCAATGCGTATGGACTCAGTAAGAAAACAAACATTCAGGCATAGCCAGTGTTTAGTTTAGTCTTAACTGTTTTTGTGAATCTGTGTTTCAATATTTACCATCCAACCATTGTAATGTGTTTGGTTAGCTACATATATATGTACGTGAATTGATTCGCCGTCTTTTGCGCATATATAGAGTAAAACTACGCAAGTAGTCCCTTCTCACAGCTAACTCTAACTCATTACCACACCCAGAACTCTAGCGACACGCGCGCTTGCGCGCGCCACACACACGCACACACACATACCAAACTAAATTTCCTTACTAACTTCCCGTTAGTTTATCTGTTATGTGTTTGTATGTTTGTTTAATAAATATATTTTATTAAACCCCGGTGTCCGTTTTGGAATCGCATAGACATGAGAGCCGAGTTAAAGCAGTCTTTCGAAGAACTTCCAACCTTCAGGTTATCGGTATGTTCAATCATTAATATTGGTTATTTTAATTAATTGAAATACTATATTTGTGGTTGGATATTTCTGATAACAGTAATTTTATGAGACTGATTACTTTTCGCAGTTATACTGCAACACAACGTTTAACTGGCGCCCCGGTTTCGTAGAGAGTAAAATCCCTGCGTTATTTGGCGGCCCGTGCAAGGACCCTACATAATTTGGAGTCCCGTGCGAGGACCCCTACATATTTTGGTGCCCCGTGTGAGGAAGACTAGCTTTGGCTCAAATTTCATGTCTTGTGACTTCATAACGAATTCCCCATCCTAATTTGGAGCTCTGCGTGAGAAAGACGAGCTTTGGCTCATGTCACGTGCCTCCAGAACGAATTCTCGGCATTCTTTCTCAGCTAAATTGCCACCAGTGCAATTTTTTGAAAATACCGCTAGATGTCACCCTTGTACCATTTTTGAAAGCCTGCATGAGCCGCTTTCTCAATATACTGCCCCCTCGTGTAACATTGTGGCATTACATTCGTAATCTTACACGGTAGTTTGTTGATTGGCATTTACCTTCCGGTATAATACGTATTATCAATAATAGTATTATTAGCCGCACTGTATTATTAATTATAATTACTTGGTCAAAGTAATTTTAATAATTAATTGAATTTTACATTTAAATCCAAATTTAATTGTAATTTCAACCAATCACATTCTGGTATTTAGGATTAATGTGATCAGCATCACAGTTCCTATTTTACGGTCTGAATATCCGCCATATGTTTGTTCATTTTGCTGTTGTTGCATTGCAGTACCGCTAGTGCAACTCGAGTCCCTGTGTGATGCTATAGCTACCTTGTACTATAGTTATAGAGAATATTCAAAGAGCGTTTTAAATTCTTTATCCTTCATCACAACTTGTATGTTGGATTGTGATATTGGGAAACAATTCATTGCCAACTGTTAGGAGCTCAAGGCCCTTGTCAAATTGTTAACTTCAAGAGTACCCTCTTAAGTTACTGATTTTAGCTTTTAGCTTTATTTGGCTTGAGATATGGAACCCATATCTATTGATGAGTACCTTTCCTTTTTAGCCCAAGGTTTAGCACCTGGCTACATAGCTTTCCTGAATCAGATGAACCTCACTGATTGTAGGAAAGAAATGTTCTCATTAATCAACGAGAAAGGTCACTCCCCCAACCATTCAAAAGACCCAATTCTAAGTTGTCTGGTCTTGAATTTTGCCAGACAGATTAGTCTTGCTCTTCAGAGCAACAAAAACTTAGACTCAGAGATGGCATACCTCAGAGGACAACACACCAGTGTTTTACTTGAGCTTCAAACTGTTGGCAAGAAAGCAGTGCAATACTTGCGTGATCTGCATTCAGCCGAATCAGATCTTTGTTCCTACAGAGAGGAATTATTTCAGTTGAAGAGTGGATGCCACAAGCTACCACATCCACTCTCTTCTGTAAGCCTGCTTTCTCAGGCTTGCCCAACTCCAACTTCTCCTGCTTCCTCCTTACACCACAAGGCAGGGGAAGGGGGGTCACAAATTGATTCGGGTTTGTCAGATCTCGGTTCCACAGCTTGCTCTGATGGAGACTCGTCAGTCTCCTCAGATTGCAGTGCTGTTGACCACCCATGCAATGGTTTGCCCACCTCTTCCCTGGAGAGGGAAAGGGGGGACTCCATCCCAACGGTGGTCCATCTCCGCAAGGGAGAAACAGTCAGGCAAGTACAGGACTCCACCTTCCATGCCCACCCCTCTCGTGAGGAGGTCAGGGAACCCTCCCGTGGACACGGTAGAGGAGATCTAACGTTATTAATTGGGCACACAAAAAGCAACGCTAATCCCGCTAGCTTTCCCTTTATAACTGAGAGGATAGGTGACAGCTCTGTACAGTACACTGACAGCGACAATTCATCTTCTGCCAACCATTGTGAGAATGACAGTTTTGTAGCTCCACCCTCTAAACCAAACCGAGGACGTCGAGCTCCGCATGAAACGCATTCACATTCAAATGTGATTTCAGGCTCTCCTTCTCCAAACAGGCAGACTAGTGCAACTTCACATGGTCTTCGCTTTGAGGAGCTAGAGGCCATGGCGAAGTATGTCCACACATTTGACCCGAAGAACTCCGAATTTAACATTCAGAGTTACTTGAGGGAAGTTGACTACTGTCTCTCGGATCTGCCCAGGGCAACCGATCGAGAAAAGGTACGACTTGTATGGAAAACCTCAACCAGAGAGATCCATACATTTATGGAACAACTTCCACCACAGGTTCGTTCCAGCTATCCCAAGGTTTGTGAAGCATTGGTAGCTGAGTACCTGCCACGGTTTGATCAGGCCACAGCCATGATCAAATCTGTGGAGGTTAAACACAGCCGTACAGAAAGACCAAAAGACTTTTACCAACGTCTTAAACATGCTTTTTTCCAGGGCAGAAACGGACCAGGCTTAGATGAAGATCAAGCCTTCAAATCCCTTTTTATGCACAACCTGCACCCCTGTGTCCGAACTCATGTTTCACTGTTTTCAAGGGGCCAGCACTCAGCCTTTGAATTAAGAAATGAAGCCCAAATGGTCTGGGACACTTTAAGGATTGTGCCCAGGAACGAGGTATTGGAAACAGCTAAGCACGTTGTTCCAACCAAGCCCGCCGGCACTTCCCAAGTTGCCCCATTAAAGTCTAATGGCTCAAAACAACGGCATGTGAGTAAGTTCCCGGTTAAGGGCCACCGTGGTCGCTTCTCACACTCTGATTCCAGCCAGAATTGGAGAGAAGACCGACCCGGTAGGCCCAAGCCTCAGAGTCACCAGCATGACTCTGATAGGGAAGATACCTTGTCTGAAGAGAGCTTCTTCAGTTCCTCTGAGGACAACTAAAGCCTCTAACCTTTGTTCAGTAGTGTGTATGCCTTGAGTAACCACTCCAAAGAGCTATCTGGTCTTGTTCAACCTCCATCAAAAGACGTTGAATAAGACTGATCTATAGCCGTGGTCTCCTCACAGGCAGACTCCCAGCTGAAGCTTTGACCACTTTCTTTTGCACACCTTTCCTACCAAAGGGGGGTGGCAAAATAAACTGGTAGTTTATAGCAGCCACTTAGATTTGCATGTAGCAGCAGCAAACGCAGATCGTAAGTAGGTACTGTAGAGTTAAATCCGACACCTGTTATAACTCGTAAACGTTCATTGCTTCTTTCTACACCTACTGAACCATCGTAAAGTATTGCATGTAGAAACTACAGGGTAATCTTTACAAGTATATTGCCACACCCCAGTGTGCCTTACTCCACCTCTTCCCCAAGCAAGACAAGACCACTTGTGAGCTTACCACATCATTCAGAAATGAGACCACCTCTCCATTTCCTTCCTGATGACACAGCCATAAGGTTAAGCTTGGATACAGAAAGCTACCCTAATTTGAAAATGTCCCCACATATTTCAGATGACAACCCTCGTCAGCAACCTGACTGTAGGGACTAGAACAATTGGTCAGTCTGAACAAGACTTCCAAAAAGACTACAGCCTCTCCATCCTAGACCCTCTGAACATTTTCATGGCTGGGTCATTCCTGTTGGTGCTCCACCTTCTGGACACCATCCAATAACTAACAAAACACCTGAACTAACAAAACGACTAACCCTTTCACCAAGGTTTCTTATGTTTTGTGACAATGTATTCACTGTTCGATCTTAGTGTTTCACATTGTTTGTATCATGTGTTTTAGACCAGTTTAGTTAATTGTTGATAAATGCCTGGATGTTTGTCAGTCAATTGTGAACTGTGTTACCGACCCAATGTACTTGGCCTGTGGACTGTGAACTGACTTTTGTGCTCTCGAGGAACACTGGCTTCAGCCGCATCCTGAGACCACAGGGGGGATGTAGGGACTACAACTTCCACATTCCCACAGGAAAATTCTGCGACGTCCACCACGAATGACGTCTAACTTGGTTCAGCCAATCCCGTAATGGCGGGAGCAATAAACGGTCCCGTATAAGAGCAAGACACGTTCTTGGGATCTCTCTTCTGGCTCTTCTGCTTTTTCTGCCTCTTCTGCTTGTTCTCTTCGACGCACCCTTTTTGGCCAGTCGCTTCAGCTCATCTGCTCCGAGACTCGGACAGAGGCTGAATGCTGCACAGCGCACTACCAGGCCTACGGACACACCCAGTTACCTCGCGGTAACTACGTGGCCTATAGTGAGTGGAAATTGTTGTACGCGGAACGCTACATCAGTTTACCCCAATAAAGCCCAACAACGAAACAGCAACGAACTTTTACACCTGGAAAAGGACCAGCGGATCAGACGACAACGCGCTGCTAAGACGGGAACACCCCAGCCTGCGCATCTCTCCCGGACACCATTCACAGCACCATCGCCGCTTCTACAAGGACAGCATGTCTTTTGGATCCAGCAATGCGTATGGACTCAGTAAGAAAACAAACATTCAGGCATAGCCAGTGTTTAGTTTAGTCTTAACTGTTTTTGTGAATCTGTGTTTCAATATTTACCATCCAACCATTGTAATGTGTTTGGTTAGCTACATATATATGTACGTGAATTGATTCGCCGTCTTTTGCGCATATATAGAGTAAAACTACGCAAGTAGTCCCTTCTCACAGCTAACTCTAACTCATTACCACACCCAGAACTCTAGCGACACGCGCGCTTGCGCGCGCCACACACACGCACACACACATACCAAACTAAATTTCCTTACTAACTTCCCGTTAGTTTATCTGTTATGTGTTTGTATGTTTGTTTAATAAATATATTTTATTAAACCCCAGTGTCCGTTTTGGAATCGCATAGACATGAGAGCCGAGTTAAAGCAGTCTTTCGAAGAACTTCCAACCTTCAGGTTATCGGTATGTTCAATCATTAATATTGGTTATTTTAATTAATTGAAATACTATATTTGTGGTTGGATATTTCTGATAACAGTAATTTTATGAGACTGATTACTTTTCGCAGTTATACTGCAACACAACGTTTAACTGGCGCCCCGGTTTCGTAGAGAGTAAAATCCCTGCGTTATTTGGCGGCCCGTGCAAGGACCCTACATAATTTGGAGTCCCGTGCGAGGACCCCTACATCTGTGTGTGTGTGTATATATATATGTGTGTGTGTGTGTGTGTAGTTGTGTGGTTGTGTGGTGTTTGCGCGTGCCCGTGTGTGTCTCTGTGTGTGTCTCTGTGTGTGTGGTTGTGTGTTTGTGGTGTTTGCGCGTGCCCGTGTATCTGTGTGTGTGTGTGTGTGTGTGTGTGTGTGTGTGTGTGTGTGCGCACGTGTATTTGTGTCTGTGTGCATATGTCTATGTTTGTGTAATACTGTGTTCTCTCTCTGCAGTGAGTTTCTGGCCAATCAGGCCCTTTGTTATGTGGAGGGCATTCAGTGGATCCTGCATTACTACTACCATGGAGTCCAGTCCTGGAGCTGGTGAGTGTGTGTGTGTGTGTGTGTGTGTGTGTGTGTGTGTGTGTGTGTGAGTGAGTGTTTGTATGAGCTGCGTGCGTGCGTGTGTGTGTGTGTGTGCGTGTGCGTGCGTGCGTGTGTGTGTGATAACGTGGCGTGTGTTTCTCTCTCAGGTACTACCCGTACCACTACGCCCCCTTCCTGTCGGACGTGAGGAACATCGCGGGGCTCAGGCTGCAGTTCCACCTGGGCCAGCCCTTCATGCCCTTTCAGCAGCTGCTGGGGGTCCTGCCTGCTGCCAGCAAAGACCTGCTGCCCCAGAGCTACCAGGTACACACACACACACACACACACACACACACACACACACACACACACACACTGTCCTGCCTGCTGCCAGCAAAGACCTGCTGCCCCAGAGCTACCAGGTACACACACACACACACACACACACACACACACACACACACACACACTCACACTCACACTCACACTCACACTCACACGCGCACACACACACACACACACACACACACACGCGCACACACACACACACACTCTCTTGTAACACAGATAACACGCTTTCCCCCCTCAGCACCTGATGATGTCAGAGGGCTCCCCCATCATAGAGTACTACCCCCTGGACTTCAAAACCGACCTGAACGGCAAGCAGCAGGAGTGGGAGGCTGTGGTGCTCATCCCCTTCATCGACGAGGTACGACCCCTGCGTCGCCATGGCAGCACACTGACGACCCCTGCGTCGCCATGGCAGCACTGACGACCCCTGCGTCGCCATGGCAGCACTGACGACCCCTGCGTCGCCATGGCAGCACTGACGACCCCTGCGTCGCCATGGCAACGCGATCCTGGGGTCTGCAATGAGCAGCTATATTTCAATGTGAATAAATACCTGTGAGACAACAGAAGGGGTTTGACGTGTGTGTGTGTGTGTGTGTGTGTGTGTGTGTGCGCCTCAGAAACGGCTGCTGGCAGCGATGGAGCCCTACACTCCTCTGATGAGTGCGGACGAGAAGGCGAGGAACAGACACACGGAGTGCGCTCTGTACCGCTTCGACGGCGAGCTGGAGTACTCCTACAGCTCCCCCCTGCCTGAGCTCTTCCCCCACGTCCTGCACTGCCACGTCAGGTCTGTGACCGTCTGTGACCGTCTGTCCCCCGTCAGGTCTGTCTGTGACCGTCTGTGACCGTCTGTCCCCCGTCAGGTCTGTCTGTGACCGTCTGTGACTGTCTGTCCCACGTCAGGTCTGTCTGTGACCGTCTGTGACTGTCTGTCCCACGTCAGGTCTGTCTGTGACCGTCTGTGACCGTCTGTTCCCCATCAGGTCTGTCTGTGACCGTCTGTGACCATCTGTGACTGTCTGTTCCCCATCAGGTCTGTCTGTGACCGTCTGTTCCACATCAAGTCTGTCTGTGACTTTCTGTTACTTTCTGTCCGGGGCGGCCTGTAGCATAGTGGTTAAGGTAAACGACTGGGACACGCAAGGTCGGTGGTTCTAATCCCGGTGTAGCCACAATAAGATCCGCACAGCCGTTGGGCCCTTGAGCAAGGCCCTTAACCCCGCATTGCTCTGGCGGAGGATTGTCTCCTGCTTAGTCTAATCAACTGTACGTCACTCTGGATAAGAGCGTCTGCCAAATGCCGATAATGTAAATGTAATGTGACTGTCTGTGACTGTCTGTGACTGTCCCACATCAGGTCTGTCTCTTTCTGTCTGTCTGTAGCATCAGGTTCATCCGTCTCCCATTATGGCACTGATACCCACATGAGCTGTACAGTGACAAGTGCTTGATGTTTCAGAATGTGTCAGTGCGCTGTTGGCGTTCCTGAATAATCTGAATGAATGCATTGATAAGCTGGTGCGTTTAATTGCGTTTGTCGAAGACTGCTGAAAAAAGTCACTGAATCCACTGAAAGCGCTAAAAACTAGATTTTATGGAACAAGCGGAAAAACAAAAGAGACCATGGAATGTCTGCGGCAGACAAGCCAGCCACAGAAATAATGACTCTTCTGGGAGGAATAAACGATGACCAAAAACCTCCCACACAACGTTCCCAGTCCAACAGTCCACCTCCGTGTAGCATGACACCATCTCACATCTGGACAAATTCACTGGACAGTTACTGCCCCAGCTGGGACATCGCAGTGCGTCTGTAGCGCTGGATACGCTGTTAGGCGGCACCGGAAGGTGTCGTCATTTCCCCACACGCGGTGGAGGCATTGCGTGCGTTTTCTGCTCTCCTTCGTTCACGGAACTCGATTAGTAGGCGGTCCCATTCCCTGATTGTGTCATTAGCTGTAGCCTTTGCGAATAGGAACTTACTTTCAGGCAGACTGCGACCGCACCGATATTACACTCTCGTCAGGTCACAGTTTGCTGCTGTAAATTTGAATCGTTTGCTCTTTGTTTTAGAGAAGATGTTGTCTCAGGCGCCATTGGTGCCATTGCCATTTTAAAAGCATCGTTTTTCGCACCGTTATCGGCAGAATCTGGACGATAGCTGTCCCACAACAGGCCTGCCCAGTTCTGCCTGTGTCACTGTTCGTTTATCTGTCGGTCTGTAACAGAGGTCACTGACCCTGGTCCTGGAGAGCTACTGGGTCCGCTGGTTTTCGCTGTTACTCTGCACTTAATTAATCAATTAGAGCAGATGATTACACAGCTAACTCCCCTCACCTGGTTACCCGGGTCTCAACAGGGTGCAGATTTTGAGGTGAAAACAAAAAGCAGCAGACCCAGTAGCTCTCCAGGACCAGGGTTGGTGACCTCTGGTCTGTAATGTTGTGTGTCTGAAAGTGCATCGGGGACTCTGGATGGCTGAGCGGGGCTGCGACGATACATATGGCCGTCCGGAGGGGTTAAAGGTTGACGCCATAGCGACGGGCGGTCAGCGGACTAACGCGGTGCGATGTGATTGGCCGTTTCCAGGCAGACGCCCATCCCCATGGACGCGTGGCACGTGCCGATTGGCACCGTGGTGAAGCGGGCGGAGGCCGGGTCGCTGTACTTCTGCGGGTTCCCCACCCTCCAGCACATTCGGCACACGGTGAGTGAGGGCAGAACCGGGCCTCTCTAACCGGGCCTCTCTAACCGGGCCCCTTTAACCGGGCCCCTTTAACCGGGCCCCTTTAACCGGGCCCCTTAAACTGGGCCTTCATTACAGGTCCCATATTGTACACCTTCCCAGTATGTTGTTTTAGGTCCTGATATCCGTGAGAAGGCCTTTGTGTGGTGTTAAGTACCAAACACAATCTCTGTCCAGTTTTACATGTCCATTCTCTGGTGCCTCTCATGAGCCGATTTAGTGTCTGTGCCTTGTAAAGCTCATTTATCGCAATGAATCTCTGTTCTGATTGGCTGGGTAACTCCCAACGCGCATGGGAGGTTGAGGCAAGGGAAATGCAACAGTGGTAGTATGCCCTCTCATTGGATAGAGAAGGTAACATACAAGTTATAGTTTGCAATCTAGCCTTGTAAACAGAAAATCCTGCCATTGCAATACAATTCCCATCAGGCATTTCACCTTCATCTCACTGACATCGCATAGGATGACTGTGCAGTGGATTATGGGAGGCTGAGGCGATGTATGTGATATCTCTCCGCAGTTCTGTAAGAAGAAGGCAGGGGTGGTGGTGTTTCAGCAGAGCAGCCGGGGGGAGAACACGATCCTGGAGATCACGCGCGGCCAGCAGAGGGAGCCGGTGAGCTGTGTTCGCTTTTTTCCAGAGTGACTAACAGTTGATTGGAGTCAGGAGACAGTCCTCCCCTGGAGCAATGTAGGGTTAAGGGCCTTGCCCAGTCATGTGCCTTAACCACTACGCTACAGGCCGCCCTATAAGAGCATCAGTCAGGACACTGTAATCTCAGGGAATGTCACACAAATGTGTAAATGCGTATTTTAAGCAGAATTAAGCAAAATCTTACGACACGCCGAGGTATATTGTGATTTTATCACAGTTACTGTAAGCGCGTTTAACCACCGTAGCTGTGTTTAAAATCACAATGTAAGAGCCGTGGTGGCGCAACAGGCTAAGACGCAGCAGATTTGCGGTTGCTGTTTGCTGCAGTTGCACACCGGGGACCGGGGTTCGATTCTCGGTCCTGCCAAAAGCCAAGTTTGGCTGTGGCTTTTGGTTACGTGGAGCAGCAATAATTGGCTCCAGAGGGAGGGACTTGGCAGGGTTAGTCGATCGCCGCACAAACAAGCACTTCGAGCGCCTCGGAATCACAGTCACGACTTGTGAGACGAGACGGCTTGAAGAAGGCGTGTCGCTCTCCTGTCGGCCGCCTAGGGACGGGGTGGGGGCAGTGTATCTAAGACTAGCTCTAATTGAATCAGACGGGGTCCAATTGGCTACCAAATTGGGAGAAAAAGGGGAAAAATCGAAAGAAAAAAAATCACAATGTACTGCAATGCTTGCAGAGTTCTTTATTTTGTACTACAGTTACTGAATATGATAATAGAAGTATCACAGACACAATCCAACTATGAATTACAGGAATCATTTTCAAGAATGTAATTCCCCTCTGCTCCAGCATAGTACCAGATGGCTGCTATGCAACATTAATAGACTCTTTTTATTTTATGCCAAACTAACTAGCTAGCAAGTTAGCATTAGTGGGCAAACAAGTTTATGCCTGATCAATGTTTTCTTTTTTACCACAGCTATTAACAAATCACATTTTTCACATACACACACTCACACACCGACGGCGATTGGCTGCCATGCAAGGCGCCAACCAGCTCGTCGGGAGCATTTGGGGGTTAGGCGTCTTGCTCAGGGACACTTCGACACAGCCCGGGCGGGGGATCGAACCGGCAACCCTCCACCCGCCAGACGACTGCTCTTACTGCCTGAGCCATGTCGCCCTGCCATGTCGTCAATTTGCCCTTTATAGAGTGGTTTCAAACTGTGTAATGAGAGCAGAAGAATGAGGAATAGCTAGGCTAGGAGGGTCGTCATTTTGTGATGTCATGGGACGGGACTATGTGTGTGTGCGTGTGTTCACTGGCAGGAGTGTGATGACGTGGCGTCCTTGGTCCTGGGGAGGTCTGTGTTTGTGAACTGGCCCCACCTGGAGGAAGCTCGGATCATAGCTGTGTCTGACGGAGAGACGAAGTAAGAGACTGGGGTCACCTTGTCCCTGCTGGGCCTGTACTTGGGTGTGTCTGTGGGTGGGTCTTTGTGTCTGTGGGTGGGTCTTTGTGTCTGTGGGTGTGTCTTTGTGTCTGTGGGTGTGTCTTTGTGTCTGTGGGTGGGTCTTTGTGTCTGTGGGTGGGTCTTTGTGTCTGTGGGTGTGTCTTTGTGTCTGTGTCTGTGTCTGTGGGTGTGTCTGTGTCTGTGGGTGTGTCTGAGTCTGTGGGGGTGTCCATAAGTCTGTGGGTGTGTCTGTGGGTGTGTCCATGAGTCTGTGGGTGTGTCCATGAGTCTGTGGGTGTGTCCATGAGTCTGTGGGTGTGTCCATGAGTCTGTGGGTGTGTCTTTGTGTCTGTGGGTGTGTCTTTGTGTCTGTGGGTGGGTCTTTGTGTCTGTGGGTGTGTCTTTGTGTCTGTGGGGGTGTCTTTGTGTCTGTGGGGGTGTCTTTGTGTCAGTGGGGGTGTCCATGAGTCTGTGGGTGTGTCTGTGTCTGTGGATGTCTTTTTGAGTCCGTGGGCGTGTCTCAGTGGGAGTGTCTGTGGGTCTCAGGTGTGCTCTGCTCCTGCAGGTTTAGCCTGGACGAGGCCCCAGGTGCGCAGACGCTGTACCTTGTCAACACGCCGCCGCCCACCAAGGTGGCTTACCTGAGCGACAAGGAGCAGAAGGATTGGCTGAAGGACGTGCAGGGCTTCACTGAACAGTACGCAAACCCCGCCTCCCCCTCACCGCCACAACCAATCACCTCCACCTCCATTCCACACCCAGTGTCCTCAATTTAACCCTTTCAGTCAAGCGTATGGCCCTCTCGACTTATACCGTTTCAACTACTCAACATTACTGCTATGCTATTGTTTTGGGCCCATAATAAAACCGTACAAAATTTTCTCAACTGTCAGAATTTTCTCAACGAAGCCAAAACCCCTTTTTTTGGGTGGAGCCACTTCATATTGGGCTTGGGACTGAAAGGGTTAAACTGCTCAAACAGGAATCCAGTAATTAGCAGTAATCTCTGCTCTCTGCAGCAGATGGTCCCTCTCATCTCTTATTACCCTTTTGAAACTCTACCTTAGTCCTCCCTCCTGATTTCCCCGGCCCCTCCTTTCTGATATCCCTATCCTTGTCTAACCCCCCCCAAAAAAAATAAAAAATAAATGCACTTCTGATGACAACTATGTTTAGAACAGCATTTCCTGTGTATTTTGCTAGTTTCTGGATGTGATGCTCTGACTTATGGTAGAACCTATGCACTTGTAAATCGCTTTGGATTAAAAGCGTCTGCCAAATGACTAAAATGTAAAATGTAAAATGTAAATGTATTCTATTTCATAACTAATAAACTGTCATCCTTGATGCCCCTTCTAACTGCTTGCCAGTCGACTAATAACCGTGACCTGTGCAGTGCTGTGATCTGGTGGCCTTGCCCCTCCTCTTCCTGTTGTCTCTCGCCTCCCATTGGTCAGTTTCTGTAAGAGGAAAGGGATCGTCATTAACGAGACGGCGGTAGTGCTCTACGGGCAGCTCCTAACAGGGAGGAAGTACGTGGTGGGCCACAGCGGCCAGGTCCGTCTGGAGAAGCAGTGGGCCAAGCAGGTGCTGCCCTTCCCCTACCAGACCATCGTCCAGGTAACCGGCGGCATGACAACGGCGTCATTTCCCATGATGCTTCCTGATGGTGAACGGTGGCGAAGTTGACAAGTGCTCTTTTTCTGTGTGCGTGTGCGTGTGTCTGTGTCTGTGTCTGTGTCTGTGTCTGTGTCTGTGTCTGTGTACAGGACATCAAGGCCTTCGACCCTGCCTTCTCCCGCTTCAAAACCCTGGAGGAGCTGTTTCCCCCGACGACCACCGTCTTCATGGTGGGGAACCCGTATTACGGGGCCATGGGAGAGGTCAGTACCACACAAGGGAACTGGTAAACTACCCAGTTGAAAAATTATTACGACGTTATCGATGAAGACAATTTTCCTCTTATTGCCCGCAGGTTCAGGAGTCTGGTGATGTCATCAACGAGGGACGGGTGCGGGTGGTTTTCACCGTGCCGTGTGAACCTCAGCTGGACTCCTTAATACAGAACCAGCATGTGAGCTCCGCCCCCAAACTCGCTGTGGCCCTCGACAGCCACACCCCATTTTCCCTCTGTCCCCTTTACTCACACACACCCTCTCTCCCTCCTTCCCTCTCTCCCTCCTTCCCTCCTTCCCTCCTTCCCTCTCTCCCTCCCTCCTGCAGAAGTACTCGGTGAAGTACGGCCCAGGCTATGTTCTGGCGTCTCGGTTGGGCATCACCAGTTACCTGGTGTCCAGGTTCTCCGGCAGCATCTTCATCGGAAGAGGCTCCAAGAAGAAGTGAGTCCATCCCGTGAGCCCCATTACCCGTTAGCCCTGTTAGCTCTATTGCCCGTTTGCCCTGTTAGCCCCGTTTCCTGTTAGCCTGTTACCCTGTTAGCCATGTTAGCCCCATTACCCGTTAGCCCTGTTAGCCCTGTTACTCGTTCGCCCTGTTCCCTGTTAGCCTGTTACCCATTACCTGTTAGCCCTGTTTCCCTTTAGCCCTGTTACCCTTGAGCCCTCTTAGCACCGCTTCCTGTTAGCCCCGTTACCCGTTACCCGTTAGCCCTGTTAGCCCCGTTACCAGTTATCCCTGTTAGCCCCGTTACTCATTAGCCCTTTTCCCTGTTAGCCCAGTTACCCGTTAGCCCTGTTAGCCTGTTACCCGTTAGCCCTGTTAGCCTGTTACCCGTTCCCTGTTAGCCCTGTTAGCCCCGTTACCCGTTAGCCCTGTTAGCCCCGTTACCAGTTATCCCTGTTAGCCCCGTTACTCATTAGCCCTTTTCCCTGTTAGCCCCGTTACCCGTTAGCCCTGTTAGCCTGTTACCCGTTAGCCTGTTAGCCCTGTTACCCTTTAGCCCTGTTGGCACCGCTTCCTGTTAGCCTGTTACCTGTTTGCCCTGCTAGCCCTGTTATCCCCATTGGCTTCTTTACCTGTTTTTTTTACCCATTAGCCTCGTTTCCGTTAGCCCCTTTTCCCCCCGCATGCCTGTTTGCCTCTGTGCCTTGTTTGTGGGTTAGCGTGTGGTCAGTCGGACGTCTCTGAGCGCTTACCCCATTACCCCCGTCCACCCCCAGCCCTCACGGGGAGCAGAAGGCCAACGTGGGCCTGAACCTGAAGTTTAACAAGAAGAACGAGGAGGTCCCGGGGTACACCAAGAGGACCGAGAAGGAGTGGCTCTACTCTGCAGCCGTCGAGGAGCTGCTGGCAGAGTACCTGGAGAGGTGTGTGTGTGTGTGTGTGTGTGTGTGTGTGTGTGTGTGTGTGTGAGAGAGAGAGATGTGTGTGTATGTTTGTATGAGGTGAGTGTGAGAGAGAGAGGTGTGTGAGTGTCTGAGTGTGTGAGAGAGAGAGAGAGAGAGAGTGAGAGAGTGTGTGTATGTTTGTATGAGGTGTGTGTGGAGTACTGTGTGTGTCACCTGCTCCCTGGTCCTCCCTTCTACAGGTTCTCGGAGGTGTTTGACCTGGTCTCCAGAAATAGTCACGATGACGTCTTCTACGAGGATGACATCTGGCCAGGAGAGGACGAGAACGGGTAATGGTTCATTTCCCTTTACACTGCCGATGATGATGGTGGTGTCTGTGACGGTGTCCGTGACGGTGTCTGTGATGGTGTCGGAGATGGTGATGGTGTCTGAGATGGTGTCTGAGATGGTGTCTGTGACGGTGTCTGTGACGGTGTCGGAGATGGTGATGGTGTCTGAGATGGTGTTTGAGATGGTGTCTGAGATGGTGTCTGAGATGGTATCTGTGATGGTGTCGGAGATGGTGATGGTGTCTGAGATGGTGTCTGAGATGGTGTCTGAGATGGTGTCGGAGATGGTGTCGGAGATGGTGATGGTGTCTGAGATGGTGTCTGAGATGGTGTCTGAGATGGTGTCGGAGATGGTGATGGTGTCTGAAATGGGGTTAGAGATGGTGATGGTGTCGGTGATGGTGTCGGAGATGGTGATGATGATGGTGATTGTGTCTGAGATGGGGTTAGAGATGGTGATGGTGATGGTGTCGGTGATGGTGTCTGAGATGGTGATGGTGTCTGAGATGGGGTTAGAGATGGTGATGGTGTCGGTGATGGTGATGGTGTCTGAGATGGGGTTAGAGATGGTGATGGTGTCTGAGATGAGGTTAGAGATGGTGATGGTGATGGTGATGGTGTCGGTGTCTGAGATGGTGTTAGAGATGGTGATGGTGATGAGTGCTTTTTCCCTTCACAGGGCTGAGAAGGTCCAGGAGATCACATCCTGGCTGAAGGCACACCCCGTTAGCTCCTGCTCCCGAGCGTCATGTGACCTGCAGATCCTTGACTCCGGCATCGTGGAGAAAATCGAGGAGGAGCTGGAGAAGTCCAAGGTAAAGTGAGGTTGATGACACGGCTAACTGCCAATTACTGCAAGGTATTGGGTGAGTGACAGGTGCACTAGCCAATCACAGCGCAGCTGCAGTAGAAGTGGACCACCTACTGCTGCTCTTCATATGTGACACGTTCATGCTGGTTCCACTTTTATTGGGGACAGTGTTTCCCTTGGGGCGTGTGTGTTGGATGTGTCGAGGCAGATGTTCAACCAATTGTTGAACTCTTGGTTCTTCTCTACAGTTAAAGAAGAGCAGCAAGAAAGTCAGAGTGACCGTGAAGCCACACCTCCTGTTCAGGGTGAGTACGTGTGTGTGTGTGTGTGGACTTGTTCACTGTGTGTGTGTGTGTGTGTGTGTGTGTGTGTGCTTGTTAACTGTGTGTGTGTACGTGTGTGTGTGTGTGTGTGTGTGTGTGTACTTGTTAACTGTGTGTGTGTGTGTGTTTGTGTTTTTTAACTGTGTGTGTGTTTGTGTGAGTTCATGTTGGTGTGTACTTGTTTAACTGTGTGTGTGTGTATATGTGTGTACTTGTTAACTGTGTGTGTGTGTGTGTGTGTGTGTGAGTACATGTGCGTGTGTGTGTGTGTATACTTGTTAACTGTGTGCGTGTGTGTGTGTGTGAGTACATGTACTTGTTAACTGTGTGCGTGTGTGTTTGTGTGAGTACATGTGCGTGTGTGTGTGTGTACTTGTTAACTGTGTGCATGTGTGTGTGTGTGTGTACTTGTTAACTGTGTGTTTGTGTGAGTACATGTGCGTGTGTGTGAGTACTTGTTAACTCTGTGTGTGTGTGTGTGTGTGTATACTTGTTAACTGTGTGCGTGTGTGTGTGTGAGTACATGTACTTGTTAACTGTGTGCGTGTGTGTTTGTGTGAGTACATGTGCGTGTGTGTGTGTGTACTTGTTAACTGTGTGCATGTGTGTGTGTGTGTGTGTGTGTGTGTACTTGTTAACTGTGTGTTTGTGTGAGTACATGTGCGTGTGTGTGAGTACTTGTTAACTCTGTGTGTGTGTGTGTGTGTGTGTGTGTGTGTGTGTGTGTGTGTGAGTACTTGTTAACTATGTGTGTGTGTATGTGTGTATCTCCAGCCCCTGGAGCAGCAGCATGGTGTGGTTCCTGACCCTGATGCAGAGTACCGGCTGTTTGACCGTGTGGTGAACGTGAGAGAGAGCTTCACCGTGCCCCTGGGGCTGAGGGGAACCATCGTGGGCATCAAGGGGGGTACGTCTCTGGACCCGGTTTCTCTCTCTCTGTCTCCCTCTGTTTCTCTCTCTCTGTCTCCCTCCGTTTCTCTTTCTCTTGCTCTCTCTCTCTTTCTCTCCTTCCCTCTGTTCTTTCCGTCTCCCTCTGTTTCTCTCTCTCTGTCTCCCTCTGTTTCTTTCTCTTGCTCTCTCTCTTTCTCTCCTTCCCTCTGTTCTTTCCGTCTCCCTCTGTTTCTCTTTTTCGCTCTCTCTCTCACTATACGTCTCTCGATCTTTTCACAAGCTCTCTTGCTCAGAAGTGATTCATCAGTGATTCATCAGGCGGAATAGTCACTCGTGTTTTTTGGTTTTCCGGAAAAGATGATTCACCATATTTCAGGAAGTTAATTTCTCTCTCTCTCTCTCTCTCTCCAGCTGACAGGGAGGCGGAGGTTCTGTATGAGGTGGTGTTTGACGAGGAGTTCGCTGGAGGTCTCACCATCCGGTAGGTTCCCACATCCCAGATCAAAGGCCGCATCCGCCCCCCCTCCCCCTCTGATCACATCACAGTTGCCCAGGTACAGCGTCCGCACACCTGGGGCCTCCTCCAGGCTGAACCTGCAGGAGCAGAGCACACCAGATCACCACAGACACTTCCACTGAGATACACCCATGGACACAGTGAACAAGACAGGACACAAAGCAGGTTATCTCTCCCTCTCCCCCATTGGCTGAGAGTGCCCTTCCCTGCCCACAGGTCTTCCCCGGGGCGAGGTTACCGCCTGCCCCCCAGTGCCTTAATCAACCTGACGCACGGCAGCCGCCAGGAGTTCGGTGGCCACAAGCTGACCGCCATCGTCAAGCCCCAGCCCGCGTCCTCCACCAATCACGGCCAAAGGGGTCAGCCGGGGGGCCTAGGCCACGCCCCCCGCTCACCGTTAATACCCACACAGGTAAGGGTCAATCTAAACCCCTCCCCTTTAATACCCACACAGGTAAGGGTTCATCTAAGCCCCTCCTCTTTACTAAACCCCTCCCCTTTAATACCCACACAGGTAAGGGTTCATCTAAGCCCCTCCTCTTTACTAAACCCCTCCCCTTTTATACCCACACTGGTAAGGGTTAATCTAAACCCCTCCCCTTTAATACCCACACAGGTAAGGGTTAATCTAAGCCCCTCCTCTTTACTAAACCCCTCCCCTTTAATTCCCACACAGGTAAGAGTTAACATTAATCCCCTCCCCGCCTGTACTCACCTGGTTGTTTGATTGGGTGGTCGAGTTGGATTTTGTTGATTGATTGGTTGAATTGGTTGGTTGGTTTGATTGTTTGCATGGTTAGGTAATTGGTTGGTTGATTGGTCAGTCGGATAAATGGTTGATTGGTTAGTTAATTGGTTGATTGATTGTTTGATTGGTTGATTCTGTCAGCAACAGAATGGGAGACGAGGCTTCAACCTCAGGGCTGAACCTCTGACTAACAGAAACTCGCCTCATAAGAAGAACATGCAGAAGGTACCAACAGTTTGTGTGTTTTTGTTTAGTGTTTGTGGCAGTTATTTATAATGTGTGTGTGCATGCTAGTTATTGTATATTGTATGGGTGTATGCATGTGTGGTAGTTGTATTGTGTATGTGGTTGTTAATATGTGGTAATTGTATTGTGTGTGTGGTAGTTGTGTAGAGTGTGTGTGGTTCAGGAGTTGTACTGTGTGTGGGTGGTAGTTATATGGTGTGTGTGTGTGTGTGTGTGGTAGTTGCACAGTGTGTGGTACAGTAGTTGTGTCTGGTACAGTAGTTGTAGTGTGTCTGTGGGCGGTAGTTGTGTATAGTGTGTGCTACAGCAGTGAGTGATGTGTGTGGTAGTTGTATAGTGTGTGGTATAGTAGTTGTCGTGTGTG
>NC_083764.1:60831181-60853681 GCF_963514075.1 Conger conger | reverse complement strand
CTGTAACAGAACATACCGTGGGGAGGTGGGTTGTCCTGGGCTGCTGTGGTCCAGGTCATTCGCTCTTGTTTCATTTGGGTTGTAAAACGGTGCAAAAAAAGGGTTAAATATATTTCTGAGTACCTATAAGTGTGAGTAACACTGTGTGTGTGTGTGTGTGTGTGTGTGTGTGTGTGTGTTTAATGTTCTGTGTGTGTGAGTGTGAATATAATGTGTGTGTGTGTGTGTGTGTGAGTATAATGCTGTGTGTGAGTTTAACGTTCTGTGTGTGTGTGAGTATAATGCTGTGTGTATGTGTGTATGTGTGTATGTGTGTATGTGTGTATGTGTGTGTGTGTGTGTGTGTGTGTGTGAGAGTATAATGTGTGAGTGTGTGTGAGTTTAACACTGTGTGTGGTGTGTGTGTGTGTGTGAGAGTGTAATGCTGTGTGTGTGTGTGTATGTGTGTGAGTTTAACACTCTGTGTGTTTGTGTGTGTGTGTGTGACAGTATAATGCTGTGTGTGTGTAACGCTGTGTGTGTGTGAGTTTAACACTGTGTGTGAGAGTATAATGCTGTGTGTGTGTAACGCTCTGTGTGTGTGTGTGTGTGTGTGTGTGTGTGTGTGTGTGTGTGTGTGTGTGTGTGTGTGTGTGTGTGTGTGTGTGAGAGAGTATAATGCTGTGTGTGTGTGTGTGTGTGTAACGCTGTGTGTGTGTGAGAGAGTATAATGCTGTGTGTGTGTAACGCTGTGTGTGTGTGTGTGAGAGAGTATAATGCTGTGTGTGTGTGTAACGCTGTGTGTGTGTGTGTGTGTGTGTGTGTGTGTGTGTGTGTGTGTGTGTGTGTGTGTGTGTGAGAGAGTATAATGCTGTGTGTGTGTAACGCTGTGTGTGTGTGTGAGTTTAACTCTGTGTCTCCCTGCAGAATTCGGTGGGCTCCGGGTTCCCCCTCACTCCCCCGCTGTTCTCCAGCATGCAGCAGATGAGGGCGCTGGCAGCAGGACCCATCCCCTCTGTTTTCAGCCAACCGCCTGGTGAGTGTGTGTGTGTGAGTGTGTGAGTGTGTGAGTGTGTGAGTGTGTGTGTGTGTGTGTGTGTGTGTGTGTGTGTGTGTGTGAGTGTGTGTGTGTGTGAGTGTGTGAGTGTGTGAGTGTGTGAGTGTGTGTGAGTGTGTGAGTGTGTGAGTGTGTGAGTGTGTGAGTGGTTTTGCAGGGTGGTTTTCAGTTATGCTCTCTCTCCACAGGGGGTCTACTGATGCACCCCCAGGCTCCTGGCTACGCCCCCCTGCACTGGCCCGGCCACGCCCACCTCCCCCACCAGGGCCCCCCCTTCTACCAGGGCACGTACCCCGGGGCCCGGGGCCCGGCCCCCGGCCTCCCCCTGGGGTCCCACAACCAGTTCATCCCCCTGCAGGTAAGCGCTCCGCCCCTCGACCCCCCAAAGGTGAGACCGTCCGGTTCCGCGTTCGTGTGCCGTGAGCCCCTGACTGTTTTACAGCCTGCAGGACACGCGTCGCGGTGGGGGAGAGCTGCCCGCGGGCGGGGAGAAGGTGTGTCTCTATGGCAACGGCTGGGTAAAGTGGGCATATCCGTACAGCGCATGAGGGGGGGGGGGGTCCCACTGTTGACACTCGACCAGGGCCGATAACGGCATTGTTAACGCATGGACACCAGGCCAGGGTCAGTTACGCCATTGTTCTGGACTCGTGTACCTTTCTCCGCTTTTGTGAGCTTGTCTGGTGTATTGGACCCTATGAAATGCTCTCAGTAAGTGCATACCCCGCCTTGCGGTCCTCTTGGTTGGCTCATTTGCGCCAGCTAAGATCAGTTGAGCGCAGAAAAGTATTGTAATCCAAAACGACTCCGTGTTTAAACGCACGCTGACACAGTGGGACTCTCGCAGCAGGGTTTGAGTGGGCTATCTGTTCTCACAGTGTACAGCACTAGGGGTCCTGCGGCTGACACACACACACACACACACACACACTCACACTCACACACTCTCTCACACACACACACACTCTCACACACACACACACACACACACACGCACACACACGGAGACACACTCACACTCACACTCACATACACACACACACACACACGGAGACACACACACACTCACACTCACACACACACACTCACACACACTCACACACACACACGGAGACGGGTGTGTCTTATCCGTGCTTATACGGCACTAGGGTTAAAGTGGGCATGTCCTATCTCCTTGTGCAGCACTACTGTTTCAGTGGCCATGTCCGGGATGGGTTGGCTTTACCCGCCCCACCGTATCCATGGCGACTCACTCACTCACTCTGTGTGCGTCTCTCTCTCTCTCTCTCTCTCTCTCTCTATATCTATGTCTCTATCTCTGTCTCTGTCTCTGTGTCTGTGTCTGTGTCTCTATCTCTGTCTCTGTCTCTGTCTCTGTCTCTGTCTCTGTCTCTGTCTCTATCTCTGTCTCTATCTCTATCTCTATCTCTATCTCTATCTCTGTCTCTGTCTCTGTCTCTGTCTCTGTCTCTGTCTCTGTCTCTGTCTCTATCTCTATCTCTATCTCTATCTCTGTTTCTGTCTCTCTCTCTCTCTCTCTCTCTATATCTCTATCTCTGTTTCTGTGTCTCTGTCTCTGTCTCTGTCTCTATCTCTATCTCTGTCTCTATCTCTGTCTCTATCTCTGTCTCTATCTCTATCTCTATCTCTATCTCTATCTCTATCTCTATCTCTGTTTCTGTCTCTATCTCTATCTCTGTCTCTCTCTCTCTGTACGCAGGTCACGAAGAAGCGCGTTTCAGGCCGGAAGAACGCGGAAACGAGAGAGTTCTACAATTCAGGCTACGCGGGCCGGCACCAGGGAGGCGAGGCCCCCCACGCCCCCCCTCAGCCCAGCCTCGGTACGCCGCCCCCAAAGACCCCCCCCGTCACCCCGGAGGCCCAGGAGAAGGCCACGCCCGCCACGCCCAACACCCCCAGGCAAAACCCCGCCTCCCACACCCCTGGCTCCGCCTCCAAGAGGAAACCCAGGAAACTGGCGGTGAACTTTGAGGCTGGGAAAGTCTTGAAATGAGATTACCTTCTGTGCTGTCTTTTTTTTATATTTTATTATTATTTAAGAAAAAGACTGGGTATTGTAGTTCATTACAGAGTACAAAAACTACAGCAGCTGAATGACTGCAGCCAAGATGATGCGTTATTTTCCTGTCCCAATCGAGTTTTAGTGATTTCAATCACAGCACCTGTTATTGGGTCACATTCTTATTTCGATATATTCAGGGGAAAATTTGGGGAGGATACTTTTTCATTTTCTCTCGTTTTTCAAGCTTAGCAATTTTGTATAACATTTTTTTCTTTTCTTTTTTATCATCAGACATTATGTTTTTTGTTTTAGTTTTTTCTTTTTCTTTTTCTTTTCTTTTTTATCATCAGCCATTATGTTTTTTGTTTTAGTTTTTATTTTATTTTTATTTTTTATTTTTTCTTTCACTTGTCAGATTGTTCCTTTTTTTCTGCACATGTTTTTACTTCAAACCGTACATTTTTAAATGTTTTATTGCAAATGTTTGCTGTCTTTTGAAGTCTGAATTTGAAGATACTTCACCCTGGGCGCACAACCCACCCCTCAAAATAAAGGAAATGCCCCTTCATAACATAAAAAAATATATATATATCAAACACTGTCAACACAAACAGCACAATTCCCATCTGCTGTAAAACTGAGTTTAGTCCCTGCCCAACTCGGACAAAACTAATATTCTGCAACTGGAAGCTTTATCGTCTTAAGTGAGTCAACATAACTGAAACAAACCTGACTGACTACTCTGCTTTACATTTAATCTCTTTACTAGCTTATTTGTGCATTCTTTTTTTGATTTTAGTTTTTTTCCGGGCTCATGTTCTGTACTGTTCTGTCCGTTTTTCTCTTTCTTGAATATCATGTCATGAGTTTTCTTCTCCAATGCACCGACATTGAGAGAGTATAAATTGAGTTTTTTTTTTTTTTTTTTTTTTAATCACTTGTTCTACATGTATTTTTATGACGGGCCCCTTTTTAAGACTGAAATTAAAATGCGTTAGTCTCTTGTTGTAATTTGTATGGCAGTTACGACAGATAAAGGCTACCAGAAACATTTGTATACCTGTCTTGTTTTCGGAACGGATTTCACACTGCTCCCTAAAATATATTCGGTGATTTGGCACAGGGCGGCCAATTGCGTTTTAAAATGTTGAACTTTTTTTGTTTGAAATTAAATTGATTACATAAAGCAACAAAGGTGCTGGAAAACGTATATTGCAGACGCATTTTCCATTTGGGAAATGGTGTAAATATCCATATAATAAAACCTTTGTTATCTGTATGCGATTTATGTCATTTAATCATGTGTAGTTTTTAGTGTATGTCTAATTGAGTGAGGCTACGCAATGTGTGGATTATGGCTTCGCTGCAAACGGAAGCACACACTACACGAAATTACCGGGCTACGTACAGCCATGGTTTTATTTCTGAGCATTTCATTTTCTGTGACGGCCTTCTATGTTATCAAGGAAGTTTATGAAGTCTTATAAACCTCACCAATGTTATTGGATCATGAATATGTGTGTATATTATCCTTTTTTTTTTCTCCAATAAACCTATTATTGATGTGATCGTTTTGTAATTAAGAAAGGTATGTCTTAAGTCTCGTTTAGGCCATTTGTACGTAATGGCCGACTATTTGGGAGCGGTGACCCATTAACCAGATAATTTGGTAATATTTAGTTCCGCTGTTGGCAGGCATTTAAAGCATCCACCGGTATCGTAAAGTCTCGGACTGCCGCTACAATCAACTGATTTAGGAGAAGCGCATGTTCTTAACTATTGATGGGTTACTTTTTTTGTGGAGACAGACGGAACCATATTTTTTTCAAACCAGTTTCGAACAGACGTAGTATCCATCTCTACTGAACAGGATATGCCTGCTTGATATCTAGCACAAAACCGTTCTGTGGTCTTTACCGTAATTAAGCTAATGGGATGCGGAGAAATGGATCGTAGCCTACGCGGGGCGCTGTTTCATTCGCTGTCTCTTTAAGGAAACCATGCCCACTTATCGACTGATTCGTGACGTAGGCTGTCGTACTGTTGTTGCAGTTTAGAGTCAAAGGAGAGTAGCCTATATCACACACACACCTAGATCCGGAGGCATGCAGCGCTGGTTGGGAAATTTGAAACTTCCCAGAGACTGCACCTGCACGGTTGGAGACCCGAACGCCTCCGTTGTTGACCGGGGATAATCTTCGAACTACAGCCGCTCTCAAATGCAAAGGGGTGGGGGATTTCTGTGCAGTATTGACTCAGTTAAGTTTTGAACTGCTCCAACTAAGTCCACACAGCGCGCATTGCTCAATTCTTGAAGTATTTGCGATTCAGTATGAGGCGGGCTAATTATACGGAAAACTCAAACATCGTCTGCTGATTATTGGGAAGCTAATGATTTGCTGTTGTCGAAGAAGACTCACAAGTTATGCTTTGTGATGGAAAGGATGTGCTGAGGTGAACTTGCTAAACACGAGGTTTCCTTGAACACGCGATTAAACGGTTCGCGACCAGCATCGGCTGTCACCTGCTATAACCGCTTGTGAACTTGGTCTCAATGAGCCTGGCTGGACGTAAGACTCGATCTTTACTAGAGGGGGTGGTCTCCTTTCTTCAACGAATGTGAGCCATACATTGAATGAACTCACTTTAAAATGGGAACACAGAGGAACGGCTTGAAAAGGGAAAGTTACATTCTTTCAGTTGACGTGGGTACAACATCTATACGTTGTCACATCTATGACAAGAATGCTGAAATACGGGGATCATGCTCCAAAAAGGTAACGAAGTCTTAACTTTGTGCGGGTTAATTTAACTTAATGCGCTGTAAGTTAAATACAAAACCACTTGTGTTGTTCAGCTAGCCTTGGCCAGCCTATCAATGTGATCTTTGTCTCGTATGCCACGCTCGGTGATTTTTGACCCCGTATCCCGGAGTAAACGTGGTTACATGACTGCTGCGGGTGTTTTTTTAGGTGACCCTAATATACCCTGCGCCGGGGTGGGTTGAGATGGACCCGGAAGCGTTGTGGCAGAGCTTCGTTGCCGTGGTGAAGGGCGCCGTGCAAGGTCTCTATTTCCCGATGGCAAGCCGAATGAGGACCCCTGATTTGTCGTTTCCCTCCCCTGCAGTGACATCCTGCTACACCAGTTTGACCAGCTTGAAAATTGAGCTGGTCTAGCTTGGTAGGAGCTGGTCAACCAGCATTGCCAAGCTGGCCATGAAGGCAGTCTAGCTGGACATGAGCTGGTGAATCAGCTAGTGCTGCAGGCTGGACTGTTTCAAAGCATAGCTTGAGTTGGTCTGAACTGGTCAACCAGCTACCTACTGTTTCAAAACCTAGCCTGAGCTGTTTTTTTTCAGCAGGGTTTAGTTACATTTTTCCCCACATTTTGTTTTGCTAGTTGAATGACACTTAGCCTACTAGTCATGAATTTTATTTTAGGCCACATGCTACATCAGAAACTTCTGTGTACTGAAGAGAGTCACTGTCAAGACTAGTCTTTCAGCTACAGTAGTGAGGCCTAACGTGTTGCAATGAAAGCAACACTCGTGACGCAGCAACAATGTGATGTGTTAACAAGTTAAGTTCCCTGGTGCAAAATCCAGCTATGCTAGCTTGACCAGCTTGAAAATTGAGCTGGTGATACGCTGGCCTAGCTGGATATGAGCTGGTCAACCAGCAAGTGCTGGTAGCTTGTCTGAGCTGGTAGCTGGTCGACCAGGTACCAGCTGTTTCAAAACATAGCTTGAGCTGGTCTTAACTGGTCAACCAGCTAAACCACGTTGAGTTGGTGTGAACTGGTCAACCAGCTCAAAACCTTGCTTGAGCTGTTTTTTTCAGCAGGGTTTAGTTTTTTCCCCGCATTTTGTCTTGGTAGTTGAACAAAGCCTCTTTCAGATCACACAATCTCACAGGATTGCCCCTTAGCCTACTAGTCATTCATTTTGAGCCACTAGTTCCTTTTACCAGTTTCACAGGGCACCGACTAGAAGCACCACAGTCAGAACTAGTCGGTCTTTCAACCCCGTAGTGGCCTTTGCCCCCTTAACGTGTTGTGATTGAACCATGCTAAAAACAGCAATGTGACGTGTTACATTAAGTTGCATAGAGTCTGACTCCCAAGTTCTGACTGTGAAGCCTCTACTCCAGGGATTATCAACTCACGGTCCTCAAGGGCTGAGAGACTGTTTTTCCACCCTGCCTTCACCTGGGAGTCAGGCGTGAAGACAGTCTGGCCAATCAGTAACAGCAATTACCCGGGAGAAGAGGGAGGTTGGAACCAGGGCTGTTTTTGGACTTGGTTGACCCGAGTTGATCCCTGCACTCGTCTGTAACCTGTGCAACCGGGCGATATAAGGTCTCGCTTTGTGTGTGTTGTGACGGTTTCTGTCCCAGAAAGGTTGATGGGGGACGGGGGGGTTTCTCTCGGTCGCACTCCTTAGAATCCGGTTTGCAAATGGGACAGATGGAAGCGCTGGGGATATCTACGCAGAGATCGACCTTCACCACCTGGCACAGGTGAGCGTGCACAGGTGTACGTGTACTGCTACAGGCATGTTCATAGATATGTATATGTATGTGTGTGTGTGTACAGTAATTGTTTGTGTGCACAAGTGTACTATTAATTGATTTTTTGTGACATTCCTTTCATTCCTTTCTGCAGGAAGACCGGCCAACCGTTTCACAACTTCATCAGCTGGCAGGACCTCCGGTCTGCAGAGCTTGTGGGGACCTGGAACCGGTCCTGCACCATGAAGGTGAGGTCACGGGGGGGAAATAACTTACTGATTACAGTAAATAACTCTTAGCCGTGTGTGTGTGTGTGTGTGAGACTCTGGGATTGTGTGTGTGTGTGTGTGTGTGTGTGTGTGTGTGTGTGTGTGTGTGTGTGTGAGACTCTGGGTTTGTGCGTGTGTGTGTGTGTGTAACTCTGGGGTTGGATGTTTGTGTGTGTGTGTGTGAGACTCTGTGGTTGGGTGTCTGTGTGTGTGTGTAACTCTGGGGTCGTGTGTCTGTGTGTAACTCTGGGGTCGTGTGTCTGTGTGTAACTCTGGGGTCGTGTGTGTAACTCTGGTTGTGTGTGTGTAACTCTGGGGTCGTGTGTCTGTGTGTAACTCTGGTTGTGTGTGTGTGTGTGTGTGTGTGTGTGTGTGTGTAACTCTGGGGTCGTGTGTCTGTGTGTAACTCTGGGGTTGTGTGTGTGTGTAACTGGTTGTGTTTGACTCTAGGCGATTCATGGGGTGATGAAGATGCTACATGTCCTCACCAGACAGAAACGCTTCCAGGCAGCGAGCATGGTGGTGTTCTCCACCCAACATGTCACCATGCGCCTGGCCTGGATCCTGCAGCACTGCGCAGAGGTGTGTGAGAGTGTGAGAGTGTGAGAGTGTGAGAGTGTGAGAGTGTGAGAGTGTGAGAGTGTGAGAGTGTGAGAGTGTGAGAGTGTGAGAGTGTGAGAGTGTGAGAGTGCTCTTACCTGGCCTGTGTGAGTGTGAGTGTGAGTGTGAGTGTGAGTGTGAGTGTGAGTGTGAGTGTGAGTGTGAGTGTGAGTGTGAGTGCTCTTACCTGGCCTGTAAGTCCCTGTGTGTGTGTGTGTGTGTGTGTGTGTGTGTGTGTGTGTGTGTGTGAGTGTGTGAGTGTGTGAGTGTGTGAGTGTGTGAGTGTGTGAGTGTGTGAGTGTGTGAGTGTGTGTGTGTGTGTGTGTGTGTGTGTGTGTGTGTGAGTGTGTGAGTGTGTGAGTGTGTGAGTGTGTGAGTGTGTGAGTGTGTGAGTGTGTGAGTGTGTGCTCTTCCCTGGCCTGTAAGACCCTGTGTGTGAGTGTGTGAGCGTGTGCTCTTCCCTGGCCTGTAAGACCCTGAGTGTGAGTGTGTGAGTGTGTGAGCGTGTGAGTGTGTGAGCGTGTGAGCGTGTGAGCGTGTGAGCGTGTGAGCGTGTGAGCGTGTGAGCGTGTGAGCGTGTGAGCGTGTGTGAGCGTGTGTGAGCGTGTGTGAGCGTGTGTGAGCGTGTGTGAGCGTGTGTGTGTGAGTGTGTGTGAGTGTGTGTGAGTGTGTGTGAGTGTGTGTGTGTGAGTGTGTGAGTGTGTGCTCTTCCCTGGCCTGTAAGACCCTGAGTGTGAGTGTGTGTGGCAGGTGAGGCATGCGGTGGCGGAGGGGAATTGCTGCTTCGGGACCATTGACACCTGGCTGCTGTACAAGCTCTCTAAAGGTGAGTCCAGACCTGGCCCGCGCCCCTCGGTCAACTGCTCTTGTTCTCCTGCTCCATTCTGCAGGCATAGTGGTAGGCAGGGGCTGGGGAAAGGACTTTAAAAAAAAATTGTAATTCTTAAATATCACCCGTGAGTGTATGTGGACGTCGAGATGTTTCTGCATGTGATAGGCTGTGTGGGCGTGAATTCACGTGCATGGCTGTGTGCCTGTGTTTGTGCATGCACGTGTCTGCTTGCACAAACAAGAGTGTGTGTGCGGACGCCAATGCGGGTCTGTGCGTGTGTGTTTTTAATTGGAATTTTTGTTCTGTCACAGGCTCATTTCATGTCACTGACTATTCCAACGCCAGCTCTACAGGGATGTATGACTCATACCAGGTGAACCGGTTCTCATGTGTGGTGGTGTTGGTGTTGTCAAATTTACCAGTCACTTAACTGATGTTTCTAAACCTTTCATCGCATCTCCACCACTCCTGCCTTGTAACACAATGTGACACGACCGTACGACGGATAGCCAGGACAGAGCTGCATATTCTGTCACTCTGGCAGTGGTGGCGATTCTCTGTGTCTCTGTGACTCTTTATTTGTGTCTGACCTTGTCTCAGTGACTGACTCTGTATTTTTGACTCTGCAAGTGACTCATATTGCGTCTGTCTCTGTCCCGGTCTGACTGTGACTCTGACCCAGCGTGTGTCATCATCGTTGCGTCTTTGAATCGGTATCTGTCGGGTTGTGACCGTGTCTGTGACTCGGTGTCCGTTACTTTGTCCCTGACTCTGTGTCCGTGACTCGGTGTCCGTTACTTTGTCCCTGACTCTGTGTCCGTGACTCTTGACTGTGACCGTGACTCTGATATTGTGCCCGACTCTGTATCTGTGACTCTGACTGGCTGGCGCTGTGTTTGTGTCTGTGACTCGGTGTTTGTGGCCTCTGTGTCTGACTCCCGGGCTGTGACTCAGATGTGCTGGAGCAGCCTCCTGTGCTCGCTGGTCTCTCTGCCGATGTCCATCCTGCCCACTGTGGTGGACACGGGGTGAGTGTCACATGACGCCCGGCACAGTTTCACCTCTCCCGTTCGCTGTGAGCCACCGGCACGTCGCGTTTTATCCGTTGCTGTTGCTGAAAATGTGAACGGGGCTTTTTCCCCCAGCACGAGGCTTGTGTCCTGGGCATGTGAGCATCATGGGAGTTTAAGGAGGGATGAGGTGCCCGTGTTGTTACAGGAAACACATTTATTTAATTATGTTTCCCGAGCATTTTACATTCTTGGCATTCATATTCACTACTTAAATTAACCCTTTGAAGAATAGGTTTCTTGGAATGTTTTTTATTTTTTATTTCCAATCGGTGTTCTAGAACTCCATTGCTTTCATCAGCATTAGGATGTTCAGCTGAGAACGTGAATTTGCGGTCTTGCACCCTAAAGGGTTGACCAGACATTTGCGTGTAGTGGCAGACATTTCAGACCCTGCGGCTCAAGTTAACACGCAGGTTAGTTCCAGGAAATTAGAGACGACTGATGTGGAGGGGACGGGCAGGGTGATCGAGGAGACGCTAAACCGTCTCTCTTATTTTCCCTTCTCCTCCCAGGCAGAACTACGGGCCGTCGGACCCCAGCATCTTCGGCGTGCCGATCAGCATCATGTCTGTGGTGAGTCGGCCTGTTTGAGGTCCAGGGGGTCTGGAAGTAAAAGTCCTGGCCAGTGTTTCTTCCACTCAGCCAGCTGATTTCACTGATTAGTGCTACCTCCTAGCTGGAGAATAGTCAGCCAGGCAAATCCAGGTGACTGGAACGAAATCCTGGGGATTGATGAGTGGGAAGGTTTATTTCATATCAGTAGCTGCTGTTTGCCAGGCTTAGCATATTGCTGAAATAACGTTTTCACACAAAAACGGTAAAATATTTTTTTTTTTTGGAGGGGGGGGGGGGGGGCATGAGTGGCCATGGACAATTGACTTTCCCCCACTCTACCTGTGTGGGGCAGATGCTCCATTCTGGTTGCTCTTGATGCGGAGTTTATGAGTGTAGACACTCTCTCGGGTGGAGGAGGAAGAGTTGGGCGAAGGTTAATAGAACGGGCTGCGTCCTGTAGATGGCCGACCAACAGGCCGCCATGTTTGGGGAGTGCTGCTTCAACACCGGCGACGTAAAGATCACCATGGGAACGGGCACCTTTCTGGACATCAACACCGGGAACAAGCCACATGCATCTTGGGCAGGTATGCAACTACATTCCCCACAATGCATCTTGGTCAGGTAGACAACTACATTTCCCACCACGCCCGTTGGCACTGGTTGAAGCATGCTAAAATGGAGCTTCCTGAATCTACCCTGGTTTTAAACATAGTCTCAGTGAGTATATATCCGCTTGTTGGCCAGCAGAGGATGGGCGTGCCCCTATAGCCGAGTTCCTCCTGTGATTTGTTTGAGGGTTTTTCTCCTCTAAGGGAGTCGTTTACCTCATATACCACTGGGGGCTTAGGGCTGAGATGTTAATTCATTGTTAATTAATTCTCTTCTGCGTTACTCTGTGAAGTGTTTTTGTGACGGTCTCCTGTGAAGAGCACTATACAAAAATGAACTGAATTGAATGTAGTATATATGTATTTAACCGCAATGAGGCTCCTGTCTCTGTGCAGGACTGTACCCTTTGGTGGGGTGGAAGATTGGTCCGGAGGTGGTGTTCCTGGCAGAGGGGAACTCCGCGGACACGGGAACGGCCATCAAGTGGGCGTGCGGGCTGGGTGAGAGACACCTGGAGGAGAGCGGGGGTGATGATGATGATGATGGTGATGACGACGATGATGGTGGTGATGATGATTGTGATGGTGATGACGATGATGATGATGGTGGTGATGATGATTGTGATGGTGATGACGACGATGATGGTGGTGATGACGATGATGACGGTGATGATTGTGATGGTGATGATGGTGATGATGATTGTGATGGTGATGGTGATGACGATGATGATGGTGGTGACAATGGTGATGATGATGATGATGATGATGATGATGATAGTGCTGATGATGGTGACATTTCCAGTGGTCGACGCTGGAGTGGTAGAGTCAGTCGTAGTGCAGGGAATAGAATTGACTCGTTCTAATTTCATGTGCAGGGGGTTACCTCAGGTGGCATCCATTTCTGTTGAGACAAACTTGTTTTTTTTGCATTCAGACCAGTTTGCTGTGTTTTGGTGAGATAATTACAGTAGTCAAATTACCCGGTATGTAAATATCCAGTATAATTCCAGTTGGCACTCTGCCAAATGTACTCCGGTGACACACTGGTGTTTTTTTTCCTTCGGACTAAGACGGATTAAAGTTTCTGAGTTTGAGTGTTGCTCTGGATACGATTGTTTGTTTGTGGAATGGGTTGTACTGTAGCGTAATGTGATTGTACTGTAGTGTAAGGCGATGTGATTGTATTGTAGTGTAAGGCGATGTGTTGTTTGGGGAATGGGTTGTACTGTAGTGTAAGGTGATGTGATTGTATTGTAGTGTAAGGCGATGTGTTGTTTGGCAGACCTGTTTTCGGACGTAAAGGAGACTGAGGCGCTGGCCAGCAGTGTGGAGGATTCAGATGGAGTGTGCTTCGTCCCGTCCTTCAGCGGCCTGCAGGTGTGTGTGAGCGTGTGTGTGAGCGTGTGTGTGAGCGTGTGTGTGAGCGTGTGTGTGAGCGTGTGAGCGCATGCGCGTATGTCTGTGTCTGTCTGTCTTTGTGTGTGTGCGTCTGTGTGTGTGTATCTGTCTTTGTGTGTGTGCGTGTGCGTTTGCGTGTGTGTGTGCGTGCGTCTGTGTCTGTCTGTCTTTGTGTGTGTGCGTGTGTGTGTGGAGCAGGAATAAGTAGGTTTGTGTGTGCAGTGAACACATTCTGAGGCTGTTCAGTAAAACATGTTTTTGTTTTTACCTTTGCTGCGGTCTGTCCCTGATCTGCAGTAAGTTTTTATTTTTTTATTTTTTAAAATTTTTATTCTGTTGATATGTAAAATGCTATTTTTTTTGTGATGTGATGTGACGCATTCATATCATCCTCACGCCTGCCCCTGCGTGTGTGCGTCTGTACATAACGTGTGCGTGTGTGTCTCAGGCTCCGCTCAATGACCCCGGGGCTTGTGCCTCCTTCATGGGCCTGAAACCCTCCACCACCAAAAGTCACCTGGTCCGTGCCATACTGGAGTCACTGGCCTTCAGGTGAGGGGTGCCTGCTCCCTGTCCCTCTCCTGCCTCCCCCTTCTCATATTTATGTCACAGTTATTTAGCTGATGCTTTCTTATCCAAAGCAATTTACAGTTCATTAGACTTAGCAAGGGACAATGTGGGGTTAAGGGCCTTGCTCAAGGGCCAACAGCTACACTGATCTTATTGTGGCAACAATAATTGGAGCTTGAAACACCAGCCTTCCAGGTGCCAGTCAAGCACCATAGCCACCAGGCTGTACTGCTGCCAGTGTGTTGGGAGGTTTTCGGTCTGTGTGCACTGTGCTGTTTACAGGAACCAACAGCTTTATGACATCACTGTAATGTGCGCATTGTGCGCTGTTCACAGGAACAAACAGCTTTATGACATCACTGTAATGTGCGCATTGTGCGCTGTTCACAGGAACAAACAGCTTTATGACATCACTGTAATGTGTGCATTGTGGGCTGTTCACAGGAACAAACTGCTTTATAACATCACTGTAATGTGTGCATTGTGCTCTGTTCACAGGAACAAACAGCTTTATGACATCACCGTAATGTGCGCATTGTGAGCTGTTTACAGGAACAAACAGCTTTATGACATCACTGTAATGTGCGCATTGTGCGCTGTTCACAGGAACAAACAGCTTTATGACATCACTGTAATGTGCGCATTGTGCGCTGTTCACAGGAACAAACAGCTTTATGACATCACTGTAATGTGCGCATTGTGCGCTGTTCACAGGAACAAACAGCTTTATGACATCACTGTAATGTGCGCATTGTGCGCTGTTCACAGGAACAAACAGCTTTATGACATCACTGTAATGTGTGCATTGTGGGCTTTTCACAGGAACAAACTGCTTTATGACATCACTGTAATGTGTGCATTGTGCTCTGTTCACAGGAACAAACAGCTTTATGACATCATGGCTCGAGAAACACAAGTACCCATCACCAGAATCAGGTACTTCTGGTCCGTATGCCTCCTGTTTTTGTTTGTTTTCTAATTCCTGAGCACTCCCTAATCCTGGGCATTGTTAGCCCCTGTCACCCGTCACCTACTACTTCTAACAGCCACTGCATCAGGCCAGTGAGCCCCAGGACAGTGCCTTAGCTGGGTGAGCCGCCCTCCTGTCCGCTTCAGCTGACTCCAGTTCCAGGGTTTTTTCTGGCGTGAGACGGGTGCTCCCCATCTTTGGGGCGAGTGCGTGCAGTCACACGTAGGGTCATGTGACATTGTTGACATGAAACCATTTCCTGTTTTCTCTTTTGTTCCGCTTTAGTGCTTGCAAATTTAGTTTTGGTGCTGAGCAAAGACATATCTGTACTCTTGAGTTCAGAAGATAGACTCCTCACATATTCGTGTGTGTGTGTGTGTGTGTGTGTGTGTGTGTGTGTGTGTGTCTTCAGGGCGGACGGGGGTGTGTGTACCAATGACTTCATCCTGCAGCTGACCGCGGACCTTCTGGGGAAGAAGATCGACCGGCCGACCCACTTCGACATGTCCAGTCTGGGGGTGGCCTTCGTGGCCGGATTACAAGTCGGTAAGTGTCCCCCCTGATACTGGAGTTTCCTCTGCTGGGCTCTGTCCAACTCCGAGTCCTTCCATACTTCCATACTTCCATACTTTCATACTTTCATACTTTCATACTTTCTTACTTTCTCCAGGTGGGAAACCTGTCGCGTAGTAGTTAAGGTAAATGACTGGGACACGCAAGGTCGGTGGTTCTAATCCCGGTGTAGCCACAATAAGATCCGCACAGCCGTTGGGCCCTTGAGCAAGGCCCTTGAGCAAGGCCCTTAACCCTGCATTGCTCCAGGGGAGGATTGTCTCCTGCTTAGTCTAACAACTGCACGTCGCTCTGGATAAGAGCATCCAGCTCTGTAATGTAATGAAACGGGGGGGAAGCGGGCCTGTCGCCTCACCGTCGCCCTCTGCTGGCCTGTCGCCTCACCGTCGCCCTCTGCTGGCCTGTCGCCTCACCGTCGCCCTCTGCTGGCCTGTCCCCGCAGGTTTCTGGAGGAATCGGGAGGAGCTGAAGCGTCTGCGGAGATCAGACCGCATGTTCCTGCCGCGGGACCTCCAGGGGCGCTACAGACCCGTCCTGCAGAGCTGGGAGAGGGCCCTGCAGCGCTCCCTGCGCTGGTACAGCAAAGCCTGACCCCGCCCAGGGGGCTCTGCGCTGCTGAACCTGAGGAGCCTCCGTGAACATTCCCCCATCCGTCTCCCGTACGCCCCGACAGCACCAACTGCCAAAGCGGAATTTCTGGACAGGATTTGAAATGCTGGAAACCTAACTGACGCAGCTCCGCCTGGTTGAGAGCTTGTCCGGACGCGTCGGCGCTTCCGACGGCTCCATTCCTCTACCTTAATGAAGATGGGTGTCGTGTTTACAGTGATTAATGAATGAATTATCCGTGAATGGAAGCCATTCCGGTGCTAACTCTGGGTGAATGAATGAACAATGAATGAATAATGATATCTGTGACAACTCTGGGCAGGGAGGGGTTTCTGAAGCCAACTGACGTTTGCGGAACGACACTTTTTATGACATTCGTTTCTTTGACATTATTTCAGTTTTGGTGTATGTTTTAGATGGACACAAGACGGTCTTTGTGTGTGATGAAGGATACTTTCCCTCTTTTGAGGACCATCTGGCTTTTTGGTGGATGGTAAGTGGGCATTTGGGTTATATCAATAATATAAAATAATAATAATCATTAATAATATTACTAATACTGATAATATAAACTGTCCCTTTTAGTCCTTTCCCCTTCCATCAGAATAGACCAGATGCTGCCTGAACACACAAGCTGTTTTTCAGACACTATCAGCTACAGCTACGCACTACAGTGTGTGTGTGTATGTGTGTGTATGTGCGTGTGTGTGTATGTGTGCGTATGTGTATGTGCATGTCTGTGTGTGTGTATGTATGTGTGCGTGTGCGCGCGTGTCCACGCACGGAAACACTAGGCATAGTAAAATCCCCAACGATTGCGACACAGGAACTCGTATGACTGTTATTTATACCTTCTATGGTGTAATTTTCTCGTGTCCGTTTCTGATAATGGACGTTGTTTTTGTTTTTTTTTGTTTTTTTTTGGGGTGTTTTGGGTGTCGGTGAATCTCACAGGTGCTCGGTGTCAAACGGGAACAGCTCGTTCCGGCTGCTTCGCCTCTTTTCGGGGCCTGTACTGAGTGCTAATCCAGGCTCACCTCAGCCCTTTCCCGCTCACTCGCCGTGCTAGGTGAGAATACGGACTTTATCCTCGATCCACGCTCGCGTAAATCATCGAGTTTACAACCTCTTGACATTTCAGCATGCTGTGCGGTCGTGAATTCTTAATACATCACCAAAAAAAAGCCTCTTTTTTTTTTTTTCCCCCATGGTCCGTGGTCAATAATAAGATATTTTCGGTGAGGCGTTGAGACCCACCAGACAAAGTTACACCATGCAGTATTCCCTCTGTACCCCCCACCGGTATTCTCTTTACAAATGTGTTATAAATGTCAGCAATGTGTTTCAAATAAAATGTGATGACTTTAGCATTGATAACCGCTTAGTATGTACAGTATCTAGAGGTATTACCATAAAATCTCCTGCCCCTATTCTACTATCCTGTCCACATCTCCCTTCCCTATGTGGCTATGGCTCAACAACGGCTTTTTGTCCTCAAACTTCCTACTTTTTTGTTTTAAGTGAAAACTTTTCCCTTCTGCTATGCCTAACTGCACAAGAGTGCCACCAGGATCAACGCCATACATTCAGTGTTTACAGAACGTTTGAGGAGCTGCCCTGCTGAAATAATTCAGCTCAAGCTAGGTTTTGAAACGGCTGGCAGCTGGCATTTCAAGCTGGTCATTGCTGGGTTTTACACCAGGGTAGTGCTGTGGGGAGGGGTGACAGACAGTGACAGTTATGAGGTAACCAAGGAAACAAAATTTAAATGTGTTTGATTGCTGTAGCTCCACAGGCCCGTTTTCGACCAAGGGCCAAGATTTGGGGGGCTTCCTGTTTTGCGGAGGACTGCTTGGTCTTCCTAGAGATATCATCTGAATCACCTGATGTGATGAAGTGCTGTGCTTTTGTTTGAATGAAAACGGGAGCAGCGTTCAGATTGGAGTTCGTGATTATGCATTCCGGAGACGTGGCCATATTCACGTCTCCCTCTTACTCAGAAAGGAATTTCACCGAATTGTTTCGGTTGTATTCCCAGCACCTTTCACTTTCAGGAATATCTTAGCCATGATGTTGTAATTAAGTTTTAATTTGATAAATAAAACATGAAAATGTAATCCGTTGTCTCCTGTCTTTAGTTCAACCAGGCGTTTTACCGTAGAGAACGGGAACACAGAAAGGGGAACGATACAGACCTGTACAGTACCAGTGAAAAGTTTGGACACACCTTGCCCTTTTCTGCTTTTTCTGCTTGATGACAGAGTAAATAAGACATCAAACAATTCACATGTGAATTCACATACCTTAGACCACAGGTGTCAAACTCCAGTCCTGGAGGGCCGTAGTGTCTGCTGGTTTTTGGGGTGTTCTGGGTTCATTCAAGTCATTGATTGGTTAAAGTATCCACATGTCTTGTTCTCAAGGCCTTAATTGACCTTAATTGGCAGCTGATTGAAAGGAAACCACAAAAACCCGCTGACACTGCGGCCCCCTGGGGATTCAGTTTGACACCCCTGCCTTAGACCCTTGATGACTAAAAACAATTTAATCCACAAATGTGTTCCATACTGTATCAGCATAATTTACAGCTGAATCAAGTCCCAACCCCCAGTTCCCAGAGAGATTCAATTAAATGCGAAGTGGTTTTAGTATCGCTTGAGGTATCCAGACTGATGTTGATGGATTTCATGGCTTACAAATATATGCAACCAAATACAAAACATGACTATTTAATTTGACTTTATTTTAATTTGCCTCAAACATTGAACTGTATAAAAAGTGCTGTAATTGCTACATGGTAATAATTTATGAATATAATAATACTCTTTAATAAAAGCTGAGAATCTTTGTATTGACTACATGTGAATTGTTTGATGAAACAGAAAATAAAATGTGTCCAAACTTTTGACTGGTACTGTATTTCTGTGATAAGCTGATTAAGGGGTATTGAAATAACTGCCCCACCAAAAACTAGATCCACCATGACTGGAACCTTTACTCCAGGGCTGCCCAAACCTGTTCCTGGAGATCTACCATCTTGTAGGTTTTCACTACAACCCTAGCAAAGCAAACCTCATTCTTCAGCGAGAGATCTTGTTGAGCTGATAATTGGTAGAAACAGGTGTGCCACGTTAGGGTTGAAAGGAGCAGGAGCATTCAATCTTTCCCAGAAAGGGTTGGTGTGGGTGCGGGCTTCTGTTCAAAACAAGCAGTTACATTCCTGATTCTACTAATCAAGGTCTTGAGCAAAGACTAATGGTTGCTTGGTAGAATCAGGTGTGTAACTGCTGCACCTACAGTGGCCCTTTCTGGGGAAGATTTAGTATCCCTGTCCTCCAAGATGGTATATCTCCAGGAACAGGATTAGGCAGCCTTGATTGAGACCAGCAATCATCAAATCTGAAACTTGAATCCAAATCCTGCCCTGGTTTTCTTTTCTCCCGGGTAATTGGCTAAATATTTACTACAACTGATTGGCCAGACTGTCCGCACATCTGACTCCCAGTTAAAGGGAGGGTGGAAACCCAGAAGTTCATTGACCTCGAGGACTGTGATTTGATGATCCTTGATTTAGGCCAGGGGTCGGCAAACCTGGTCCTGGAGAGCCGCAGGGTGTGCTGGCTTTCGTCTCCACCTTAAAATAAGCAACCGATTCAGACCCAAGAAACCCGGTGAGGTGAGTTAACTGTGCAATCAACGGCTTTCATTGATCAATTAATGCCAAGTAACAACGAAAGCCAGCACACCCTGCGGCTCTCCAGGACCAGGGTTGCCGACCCCTGATTTAGGCAGTCGTAATGCTTGTTCAGCAGTGCATTAGCTCGTACACACCACACAGATCCTAGGGACCAGGGATGTCAACCAATCACCTCCTGATTGACCTCGATCTCCTGGATCTAGAGGAATCAACATCCGGCCACTCTTCCCCCAGGGAAGCTGCAGTAGGACTGCTGGACCATCCTAAATCTGCCCCTATGCCCCTCTACCAGCACACACACACACACATCCTCCCTATCTCCAAGTGGCTTATCTGCAAGGCTCATTCATAATCTCCACTGGGAGGGCTAACTTCCAGATATGCTGAAATGAAAAGTGAAAATGAATTTAAAAATGTAACAAGGGAATTTTGGCAGAAATGCAAAAAAAACCCCCAAAAAACCCTTGAAGAGAAAGAAGTTATGATCAGTGAACTGAACCCAGGGGATTGTTCACTTTCAGTTTCAGTTTCTGACGTAAACATTTTAGTGAGTTTTAATGTATCTTTTTGGTTTGGCGCTGTGTTGCCTTGTCTTGGGTTTGTTGTCTAAAATCTGAAAATTCAATTCATATAACTCCAAAGCAACTTGTATAAAGGGGATCATCAAAGCTGGCCCTCAAATCCAAATCCAGCCCAGGCAATTAACTGAGCAATTAGTGTTGCTGATTGGCCAGACTGTCTTCACACCTGACTCCCAGGTAAAGGGAAAACCAGGCATTCTCGGCCCTTGAGGACCGTGATTTGATGATCCCTGCTGTAGAGAGATATTATTACACCTCCAGGGGTAGTGAAGCCTGCACTAAGAAGTGGCCTGTTGTAGTTTGTGGCAGTGGCCTGTAGGTGGCAGCAGATGTGCAGTCCTGGGGCTGAAGGCAAGGTTCTTTTATAACTGACACTAAACACGCATCCATTACGCTAAACTACATTATATTATTGGCGTTTGGCAGACGCTCTTATCCAGAGCGATGTACAGTTGATCAGACTAAGCAGGAGATCCCTGGAGCAGTGCAGGGTTTAGGGCCTTGCTCAAGGGCCCAACGGCTGTGTGGATCTTATTGTGACTACACCGGGGATCGAACCACCGACCTTGCGTATCCCAGTCATGCACCTTAACCACTACGCTACAGGCACCCTATCATTACCCTCATTACCCTCCCTTTACACACACACGCGCACACACACACACACACACAGGTATGTATGCCCACTCTCCCTTACCAACACAGAAACGTACACACACACACACACACACACACACACACACACACACACACACATTCACATATAACCACTCTCCCTTTGTCACCAACACAAAAATGCACCTACAGATCTATGCCCACTCTTCCTTTCTTATCAACACAGAAATGCACACACACATCCACACATACACACACACACACACATGTATAACCACCCTCCCTTTCTTACCAACACAGAAATGCACACACGTATAACCACCCTCCCTTTTTACCAACACAGAAATGCACACACACACTCACACACACACACACACACACACACACTCACTCACACACACACACACACACACACACACACACTCACACACACACACACACACACACACATCTGGGTGCAGATATTCCTCCCCGTTGTTCATCCTTCATCTCTTCACTGTCGCAGGGCGTTAACAGGTCTAATCCCTTAATCCCCCTGCCCCCCTTCCCCCCTTCCCCCCCAAATACAGCCTGTCCCCATCTCTGCACCCCTCCCCTCCTCTCTTCCCACATCTGTATCCCCACCTTCAGTGCCTGCCTTGTGCGTTCACAGGGAGCTGCTTCTTGGATGTTCACCTTGTTTTGCATTCATGTTTAATGGCCTGTTCCCTGCTAAATTGGGTGGAGCCTGTCCCTAGGGGGGCTGTCTGGATTGAAAAACTGGGGGGGGACTGTGACCTCGGGACTGTGACTGTGCCCCCCCCCCATCCTCCAATTAGACTGTGGTTTGGCGTGAAGAACAGCAGAGGTGCTATGGGGCTCCTCTGAAAGGATGGGGCTCATGGGAATTGTAGTTTTTCAGGCCAGTTCTCTCAGGAGATAGATTTTTCCCCCTCCCCCCTTCAGTTCAGCTGCACATTGAGGACAGTTTGAGTGTGTGTGTGTGTGTGTGTGTGTGGGGGAGATCTGGACTCTGTAGGACACAGTGACCTCAGGGTTCTATCGCCACGGTGACATGCGGGTGGGAGGGAACAAACACACCTCATCCCTGCTCAGTGGCACTTGTGGGGGGGGGGGGGTGGAGAGAGAGAGGGAGGGAGGGAGGGAGAGAGGGACAGGGAGAGGGAGGCAGAAGGGGACAGAGAGAGACTCTAATTGGTCCCACATTTACGCACTTTCATTCATACGGAACACAATGGTGGGGATTGTGTGTGAACCGTGTGGACAGGCAGGCAGCAGCACAGAGAGAGAGTCCTGCTTTCACCTCCAGGCTGAGCGGTGTGGTGAATTCATCACTGACCAGCTACACGCATGCACGCCCACTCTCACGCACTCTCTCACACACAACACGCACACAGACACACAACACGCACAGGTACACACATACTCTCTCACACACATGCACACAAACTCACACACACACTCACGTACACACCCACGAACGCACACTCACAGACACGCATCCACAGAGACACTCACACACACACACACTCACACGCATGCATACACACACGCGGATATAGATGCTCTCATCTGTTTTTCAATGTCATTATAACACTCAAGCTAACCCTCTTCTCTCTTACCATCCCACTCTATATTCCTCCCCCGTCTCTTTCTCTCTTTATCTCTTTCCCTCTCTCTCTTTCTCTCTCTTTCTCTGCACCTGGGCAGAGATACTCAGACCACAGGGTTTTATATCTCATCAGCCTCCACTGGCCTTTCCCTGCCTGCAGGGAGCAGTAGAGTCTCTGCTAGTGCTTCGAACCAATCGAGAGGACAAGAGAGCAAGGACAGAGAGCGCACTGTAAAATGCCCCGAGTTAAATTACACCATAGGTGCACACACGGAAACTCTGTGAGAGCTAACGCTGGACATTTTACTGCGTGAGAGGGGATGGGGGGATGGGGGGATGGGGGGGGGGGGGGAGTCACGGATTGT
>NC_083764.1:60806181-60823681 GCF_963514075.1 Conger conger | reverse complement strand
TGACAGTGAATGTGTGTGTGTGTGTGTGTGTGTGTGGGTTGTGGAGGGGTTATTTCTGTGTGTGTGTGTGACAGTGAATGTGTGTGTGTGTGTGTGTGTGTGTGTGGGTTGTGGAGGGGTTATTTCTGTGTGTGTGTGTGTGTGTGTGTGACAGTGAATGCCAGTGTGTGTGTGTGAGTGTGTGTGTGTGTGGGTTGTGGAGGGGTTATTTCTGTGTGTGTGTGTGTGTGTGGGTTGTGGAGGGGTTATTTCTGTGTGTGTGTGTGTGACAGTGAATGTGTGTGTGTGTGTGTGGGTTGTGGAGGGGTTATTTCTGTGTGTGTGTGTGACAGTGAATGTGTGTGTGTGTGTGTGTGTGTGTGTGGGTTGTGGAGGGGTTATTTCTGTGTGTGTGTGTGTGTGGCGGTGGCCATGTGTATTCTGAGCCACATTTCTGAAAACACATTAGTTATAATGTCTCTCTCACTCTCACATGCTCTCTCTCTCTCTCACACACACACACATACACACACTCACAGACACACACACACACACACACACTCACACACACACACACTCCTGAGTCTCTCCGTACAGCTGTTTCAGCACAGCAGGCAGTGATGTCTCTCGGAGGAGAGAAAAATAACACCATTAACTGCCCTTTACCCTCTGCTCCCACTAAAGACCCTGTGTGTGTGCGTGAGAGTATGTGTGTGTGCGCCTGTGTGTGTCTGCACCTGTGTGTGTATGTCTGTGTGCGTGTGTGCACCTGTGTGTGTATGTCTGTGTGCGTGTACGTGTGTGTGCGCTTGTGTGTGCATGTGCCTGTGTGCATGTGTTTGCGCTTCTGTGTGTGTATGTGTGTATGTGTGTGCGCCTGTGTGTGTATGTCTGTGCGCGTGTACGTGTGTGTATGTATGTATGTGTGTGTGTATGTTTGTGCAAGTGTGTGTGTGTCCGTGTTTGCATTGTGTTCGTCTGTGTTTGTGTGGGAGTTTTATTCTTGCTTTCAATGGGCCAACCCCTGGTCCAATCAAATCCTCCTCCACCAAGCCCCTCCCCCTCATCATTCAGCTGTCCTTCATCCTCCACACGGTCAGCTGCTGCTCCCTTTCCCGACTCAGCCTGCCCTGCTGCATTATGGGAAACGCCCTCGATGACAGGGGTCTTCGTGCTGTCTCAGAGGTGTATGGGTGTATTTGGACCCAGGGCAGAGGGTGGAGAGCTCCAAATGAGCAGGAAAACAGGAAAACGGGAATGACCAAAGGGTTGATAACTCTCTGTCTCCTGCGACCGCAGAAGGGCATTATGGGATTGAAAATGTTACGGTTGGGTTGTGTCATCAACGACATCAGGGCCCTGCAGTCGCGTGTGGAGGGCGTCAAGATCAAGAAGATCTTCCCCAGAGACTTCCATCACAGATCACTGCTGAGAGAGAGAGAGAGATGAAAAAAGAGAGGGAGAGAAAGAGTGAGAGAAAGGGACAGAGATGGTAAGAGAGAGGGAGAGAGTGAGAGAAAGGGACAGAGAGATGGAAAGAGAAAGGGAGAGAGAGAGGGAGAGAACGGGACAGAGAGAGATGGAAAGAGAGAGGGGTAGAGAGAGATGGAAAGAGAGAGAGAGAGAGAGAGAAAGGGACAGAGAGAGAAATAGCGTCTTGGGTTGAGGTAACGCAGACCTGTCTCAGTGAGAGCAGAACTCCTCTTAGCGGCGTTGCCATGGCCACAATTCACAAGATCCCCCCCCCCCCCTCTCCCACCAACGTCCCCTCCCTGGTTCCTTTTAGATTAGTCAGCAGTGCACCCCCCTTTCCCCCTCCCCCTCCCCCTCCCCCCTCCTATGTCCTGACACTCACCAACCAGCCACCCCCTGTGCCCACCCATCCTGGCATGCTTACAACAGAGAGACTGTTGTCAGGGTTACGGGGTCTTGGGGAAATCCCTGTGGTTGACCTGCAGAATCCCTGAGGATGGGGGGGGGGGGGGGGGGGGGGGTAATTGGTGGAGGGGGGTGACACTATTGTGCTTCAAAGCTTTCAGGCTCGATGACACAGGTATACAAACAGAACACAGCGAAGTGCACGCGTCTTGCAATAGACTCTACAGGCTCAGGCTCAGTTAGTGGACCTTGGTCAGAGTTTATCCGAAAGGGCTAAACCAAATTAATCTTTTGGATTTGTTAGCGATAATCTTCTCAATCAATATCTGGCCAGTATCAGGGGGTGAGCAGCTGATCATGAAGTAATAAGGATAAATCATATTTTTTCTATTATTATCAGCCCAACTAATAATAGTAACAACAATAACAACAACAACAACAACAACAACAATAATAATAATAATAATAATAATAATAATAATAATAATAAATTCATTAACAGTTCCCTCTTCAAAATTATCGGCAGATTATCGGTGACCTTAATACGTCCACCACGATCGGGACTATCTAGACGGGCCTGTATCTATTCGGTCAAAATGCCACTACCAGTTGGGTGATTGTGGAGGATTGAGAGGTTTCAACCAAGCGCACAAATTCGAGTGGGTCACTTCAGAACACCCATCCAAGCAAATGTGTGAATGTTTTTCCCCTCCGCGGTCTGCGCAATAAGCGCGCGACCATCCGGAATTGCATTGAAGTATCAAATCATGAACTCCCGATATCAAAATTGGAATTTCGTACGGAAATCACTGCGCCTGCGCGCCGATGCTCCTTCAGACCCCCTTCTTCAAACGCAATCTCGGTCGGAGTTGGTTCGCTGCAGTCCTGCCGGCTCCATAGAGGAGAGTGCTAATCGGGAAAAAGACTGCGTCGGTTCTATAACGTCAGAGGTGTTTTTTTTTTCTTCAATAAAACATCACCACTATACAGACGCCCCCATAATTCGCATTATACACGCACATACGCTTTATTCCGGTACATTTCATCGCCATCGCTACCTTTTCTGTGCCAAGCTCGAACCAAGTCATGTCGAACCCAGCCGTGTCGAACAAGGAGGAGAAGCCCGAAGAACAGCAGAAGGAGAACCAGTCCAGCTGGAAAGATTTCCTCTACAACCCGAGAACTGGGGAGTTTGTTGGTCGCACTGCCAGCAGTTGGGGTAAGAAGCTGGGAACGAGTGATGCAAATGGGGTTGCTGAACACACACACACACACACACACACACACGCACACACACACACACACACACACATACACACACACAATGATAATTGTATTAATTGGTATCGTGTGATAATGGATGGCGACGCACGTATGGACCTTTAGCCAACCCATTCATTCGTTACATTAATGAAACTGTTCAGATAATTATTGGTAGGCCTTTCGACTTAGTAGCCTTCGTTTATTATAGATAGGTTGTATGTTGCAGCCATGGGCAAATTAAAGCCTTTATATCACTTGGTCTTTTATAGACCTATTAGTTGGTTCCGGTTCGTGCCATTGAAACCATGCTAGCGTGTGGCCAATGTTTTCCTTGGGTAACAAGCAAGACATCAGATCCGCATTTTTTTTTTCTTTCTGAAATACAGTTACGGTGTCTTCCCATTCATTCCATGGCCGACCGTGACATTTGTGCGTTTAGAAATGAACATAAAACGTTTCACATAGCAAATTTTGGAGCTTCGCTGAGGGCATCTGCAGTTTTTCCTGCCCAATAACACCAGAGCTTCAGTCAAAGTACCGCTTCTCATCCCCTGCCTTTTTCGAGGCTTAAATGGCATCAGTTATAATTTTTCCAAATTCAGTTCCGCGCAAACACGCCTAAAATGTGTTGTCACTTAACAGCGAGATCAACAACAATACAATTAGCTAGATTACGTTATATTAAACATAAGCGCTACTGAGTCGAGGTATTAGCGTTTTAAGCCGCTTTCTGGTCAGATTAATGTTTTGACTACGAATATCAGGCCACACAAGCCATGGATACTGTAGCCTATAGGTAGCATTTAAATAGTCTATGTATGTTCAGCTGAATTAACGAACGATTAAAAGGCTGCAGTGTCTGGTCTTATGCAGCTACAATGTCGCGTTATTTTTTCATGTATTTAGTAGCCTACAGCATCGTGTTGAGTTACACAGTTTGTTGATCAGACAAATTGCGTAACTGTTGGTTTTTTTAAAGGATTTATTTTTTCCACTGTTATGCCTACTAACGGTTCCATCCCCACATTTAGTCTTGAGAGTTCTTACACACTGGAAAGACAACGAAACGTTCTAAATTTAGCCCAACCTATGTGCATTGCATATTCACATTGCTTCAAAAGTCGTATCGAGTTTAATGTTAAACGATGGCTAACTTACATATCATATTACTGTGGACTAAATTAAGGATCTCTGGAAAAAAATATATATTTCCTAGATGCGTGGATGTGGTCTGTCAGAGAACCCTAGTCTACAGCTCTCTGTCGGAATCGGTTTTTGCAGTGATCACAGAAAATCCACATGCGAGGGACTGTACCGCAGGACCCGAGCCAGAGAAGGACGGCTGCTCATTCTCGGATACAAATCCTGACTCGATATACCCTTGAAATGCAAGGAACGACATTCTTTTGGCGTTCGCTCCAACAGTCGGCTACGGTGGGGGCGGGGACCGGGAGACACTGGATCCGATAAACCGCCCCTTTTCGCTGTCAATCACTAGGCGCGATCGTGACGTCGGCTCCAGTCACTTGAAATTTAAATGAGTCCGTCGAAGCCGTACACCACTGCCGCGAGAGGAAAATTCCACTCCCCCCTCCTCCGCACAACGTTTGTCAAGCTAGGCGACAAGCAATAATTTTTATACCCACTGTGCCCATATTTATTCTATGGTATATTCGTCAAATAAAAATACCGCGGGGTGATTTTGTTGTAGGCTGTAATTGTGTTGATTCATACACGGGTTTTTTTTTCTTAGTTAATTTTTATTTTTTCCGTATGCGATGGATGCTGTTTACTCTCTTTTTAACATAGACGTCTCAAACATGGAGTGCCAGCATTTTGCGAGTTCACACTTCGTTTCAAAATACAGTGATATACGGCCACGTACCACGCACGAGTGCGTTCCTTCTCAACGAGGCCCACTGATGGATGGGCGTAGGTGTTCACGAGGCTGCAGAGTAGCGTCTCTGTCAAGGTCAAACTCGTTTCCTCTTGCGATTTGTGCGAAAATTGATGATAAAAAGCGTGTGAGAGATAAAGAGACGGTTTCTTTTGAGGGAATCCCCGTATTCCTAATGGATGATTACGGTTGGCTTTTGTGCGCGCGCGCGCGCGCACGTACTTTGCGTGTTTATGCGTGCGTGCATGTGCGATTGTTTATTTGCGTGTGAATAATTCAGTTCACATGAAGCCACTGGCTGCATGCCTGTCACAAAGGATGAACATCAGTCCTTTCTACCTGAAAGAATGTGTAGCATCCAGAACAGGTGCAGCTCAGTGGTGTCCTGTCTTGATTGACGTCTAAGTGGACCTAAGTGACTACACTACAGCTCATTTGAAAAGCACCTGAGAAAATGCACTTAATATAATAATTAAGTATAACAATTATTATTATTATTATTATTATTATTATTATTATTATTATTATTATTAGCTGCTGTGGGTCAAGAGAAAATGGCCCATTATTGAGGTCCATTCTGAAGAAACAAGGTTGGAGAGGGTGATGTCACATGACTGATGATGTCACCCATCATGGTGGCGTTCCCTGCTTCGCTGTGCCACAGCGACTCGTTTGGCTGCGGCAGCAGGCAGGACAGGGCTCTGGTGCAGTTCCTGCTCAGCTCAGCTGGCTGTGTGCTGGTGGAGGAAGCAGAGGCTCTACTGCATATATACGCACACACACACACACACACTGACTCAGTACACCCCCATTCTGACACACACGCAGTCACCCACTCACACGTACATCCACACACACACACACACACACACACTGACTCAGTACTCCCCATATTCTCCCACTCTCCCACTCACACACACATCCAGACACACACTCATATATTCACACACATTGTCCCGTCCCCCCCCCCCCCCCCCCACACACACAGATCAGTTGTAAGAATGTCACAAGCACCTCATTCTTGCTTGTAGTTTGGGATACAGACCAGTATTTTCTAGCAGCTCAGTCTAGTCTTTCTTGGTTATGTTAAAACGGTATGGCGTAATGTTTGATAAACCTGACAGTGCCCTGTACTGAACACACAATTTGCTGATTTGCCACTAAGTGCCATACATTGTAAGTGTCAAGTGTCAAATTAAAACTAGCAGATGTACAGCATTGGATAGGTGGTCATCAACAGTGTGGAGCAGCGGTTAGTGTAGAACAGTGGTTGGTCTGGAACAGTGGTAAATTAATGGAGGGCATTTTACATAAGTTTGCCTCTCTGCAGACCCCCAACAGACATAGACTGTGTTGACCATGTTGACTATTGCTCCCAACATTGTGCTGCCTCTGCGCAATTCTGCCACCTCAGTGGAATGCTCCCAGAACTGTTGAGGTGAATTAGTACTGTATAGATCATGGGTTTTCCACATACAGTGTTTAGTGTCTTTAGATAGCTCATTGTGGGAAATAGTTTGGTTTCATTGGCGGTGTGGTACACTGGTTGCTGAATAAAGATCTTGTAGGAATAAACCACAGTGCCGTCACAAGATAAATAAGTGTATCATTGTGGGCTATACAGGCCACCAGCATGTCCACATCTACATAGATAGATAGCGATCGTATAGAGCCACACTATTGGTGGACATTTGCATTTCCTTTTGTTGAACTATTATAGAGAATAGAGCAGCAGTTGAAGTTATCTTTTGGAGTCGAGATAAACGAGAACAAAATTAAATTAACCCTTTTCCAGTAGCATTGGCCAGACTACACACGTTTCCTCACCTCTCAGATACTTCCGCCTTTTGGTGTATTTGGGGGGTTCTTACATAGCACAGTGGTTAGTGTGGAACAGTGGTTAGTGTAGAACAGTGGTTGGTGTGGAGCAGTGGTTAGTGTAGAACAGTGGTTGGTGTGGAGCAGTGGTTGGTGTGGAACAGTGGTTAGTGTGGCACAGTGGTTACTGTAGAACAGTGGTTGGTGTGGAACAGTGGTTGGTGTGGAACAGTGGTTAGTGTAGAACAGTGGTTGGTGTGGAACAGTGGTTGGTGTGGAACAGTGGTTAGTGTAGAACAGTGGTTGGTGTGGAACAGTGGTTGGTGTGGAACAGTGATTAGTGTGGAACAGTGATTAGTGTGGAACAGTGGTTGGTGTGGAACAGTGGTTACTGTAGAACAGTGGTTGGTGTGGAGCAGTGGTTAGTGTAGAACAGTGGTTGGTGTGGAACAGTGGTTAGTGTGGCACAGTGGTTACTGTAGAACAGTGGTTGGTGTGGAACAGTGGTTAGTGTAGAACAGTGGTTGGTGTGGAGCAGTGGTTAGTGTATAACAGTGGTTACTGTAGAACAGTGGTTGGTGTGGAACAGTGATTAGTGTGGAACAGTGGTTGGTGTGGAACAGTGGTTAGTGTATAACAGTGGTCAGAGTGTGTTTGTGATATGAGTGTGTGTAATGGCCAATGGAGGTGTGTAACTGCAGGAAGGAGAGCTTTGGGCTGCGATGTTCATTTAATTTAAAATTATAATACTATAATTTATTGCATTAGCTTAAAAAGAACCACTCAGTCAAATGGCTTAACGGTGCCCACAAAAGGTACATTAGCATGACTGAGATTGGAAGTGGGGAGTGATTTATTCAGCTTCACCTCCAAGGACAGATGAACATTACGAGTCTTGCGCAATTAAAACATGCTGAAGCATCAAAGCCAGCCTCTGCCTGTTAGGTTGTCGATGAATATAGCTCAGAAAATGTGGTTTGTATCATGGAACAGGGCTGCAGCAGGGCTTCCAAAATTGTAGGTTGTGAGCTGGGTTTGATTTGGGGTGTAAGCAGGGGTGCCACCCGGGATTTTGGGCTCCAAGAAGAGATCTCATATTGGTCTTCACTCTACTTTTCCCATAGATGTTGCCACTAGTCCTGCAAACCTGGTTATAGTAACTACAGTAGTACAGTTAATCAAGAAAATATCCTCTCCCTCTCCCTCTCCACCTCAGCTGATATGTACTGAGCATTCTGGGATAAAATGGCTGCCGTGCATCACATTTGAGAAATGCGCTATATAAATTCAAGCCGTCATCATCATCATCATCATCACCATTATTATTATTTCATTTTAGTTTGATGTAACATATATTCATAGGATAGTACCTTGATAAGGAAATTGGCTATTAATTGCACGTTTGGCCACCTGTGCGTTACACAACGTGTGGTCGGATCACAGATGTGTGCGGGTAGCGTGTTCCAAGCCGTGTTGCACAGAAAACCGAGTTTCTGCGAGACGTAGGCGGATCGGCAGAGGTGAGCACATTCCGTGGGCGTGGGCTAGGAGGGGGCGTGGGCTGAGTAATCCATTGAGGAAAGGCCATGGGGCGGGCCCCTTTCGTCCCCCCCCCCGGGAGTAATTTTAACCCCCGACAGAAGGCAGCCAAAGCGTTTTATTCTGCGGTGTTTGATTACAGCCAGTGTGCCGGATACATATCTGCCTGCGCAATCGTACTCAGCCGTTCGGTTTGACCCTTTGGGCAGAGAAGGGATTTTTCTTTTGTTTGGAATGTTTTTTTCTCACAATTCCATGTCGGTGTTCTAGAACTCAGTTGATTGTCACATCGGCAGTAGAATGTTCAGTCAAGAACATTCCAATCACATGTTTGTGACCTCACACCTTAAAGGGTAAAAAACAAGAGTGGCAGGGGACTGGGAGCAGGGCTGGGTGTGGGGCATTTAAAAGGGGGGGTGGGTGGGGCATGCACTAAATATTCACTGTTGCAACCAGGTTACTTGAATGACTCTTAAGAAAGAGTCACTGCTTTGCCATTGTGCTTGTTTTGTTTCTGCCAAACACATTGGTGAGAGTTTATTTGTAAAATCTAGCTATGACCAGCTTGAAATAACCAGCTATCATCTGTTTAATACATAGCTTGAGCTGGTCAAACCGTGTTGAGTATGGAGCTGGTCTGAGCTGGTCAACCAATTGTTTTTTCTGCTTGTATTTTGATACAAATAATTTTGTATGCTGACAGATTTCTGAGAATTATGTTTTTTTCCCCAGATGTATTGAGAAAATATGCTTTCTCGTTTTTTTTTGTAAGTGTTTTGTTATTTAATTATTATAATTCCATGGGGCCTTAAGCACCAAGATAAATGCATTCAAAAAACAACAAAACAAAAAAGTAATACGGTGGAGAGCTGGCATAATGGGAGGTGGGGACGGGTCTATTTTAAACAAATGAATCAGCCACATAAGGGTGAAAATAGAATCCTTTGTTTTTGAAAGAGTCAAGACATTTGGCGTTAGGGCTGAAAATACAAGATGTCTGGGATAGCTGATGTAAAACAAACATCCCCGACAGTTATGGCAGCCTAAACGGTGATTGTTTGATGAATAGTAGACATTTCTAAAATACCTGAATCAGTTGCAAATGTCATCTTCGGGCGGAATGTCTTGACTTACGCCCTCTTGTGTTTACTGGTTGTTACGACGTATCTCATCCTCAGTAAAGCCCGTCGTAAATCACTGAGGCTCACTGACACGTTGACTCACCCTCTGCCTGTGTTTATAGTCCTTAAGTCCCAAAATATACCGTTGACGGACCGACACTCTGTACCAAAACATTGTACAGCTGTACAATAATTCAAGCTCGTTGGTCGAAAATTGGTTCTAACTGCCACAGTCAATGCTGGACATTGCAGGAAATGAAGACATTTGTCTTTGTTTGACTGACTGAAAGTCCTTGGATCTGAACACGCAACGTGCGTTCATTGTGGCAAGCAGACGCTGTTTCCGGACAAAATGCGGCCTTCTCCTTAACTCCTCCCTCAGCGTGTTTAATTAAAAAGGATTAGCAGCTCGTTACAGTTGAGGGGTTGTAACTGTGGTTGGAATGAAAGCCAGAATTCACAGTGGGGACCTGGACCCAATTTGAGAAGCACTGGACTTAGGAGACAGTGTTTTCTTTGTAGGCTCAAAATTAACTGGAGGCGGAGGAACCTAATGATGCTAAATGACGTTAGCAGAGCTCTTTCCAACACCAAAAGAATCCCATTGGCATGAATGCACAGGGTTCTTACCCAGAGATTAGCATTGGCCAAGCACTGTGAAAAAGAACACTGTACACTTGAGTCTGTTGCTTATTTCATATGAGTAATACTTTTTATAAGGACTGCTTTTATTGTCAAAGACCCACTGCAGTCAACAGCTTTATTGGGTCAAGCTAGACTCTGTGACCCTGGTCTTGGAGAGCGGCCGGGTCTGCTAGCTTTTATTATTACTCAGCACTTAATTTATGATTAATATATAAATGTAATATAATTAATATGATTAATTATATTACAGTTCATTCACCTCATTATGTTTTTTCGCATCTGAACTGGTTTCTGATTCTTATTGTGAAAACCAGGTGCTGATGACAATATTATATTACATTATTGGCATTTTGGCAGACGCTCTTATCCAGAGCGATGTACAGTTGATTAGACTAAGCAGGAGACAATCCTCCCCTGGAGCAATGCAGGGTTAAGGACCTTGCTCAAGGACCCAATGGCTGTGCGGATCTTATTGTGGCTACACTGGGATTAGAACCACCAACCTTGTGTGTCCCCGTCATTTACCTTAACCACTACGCTACAGGCCGCCCCACATTTGCAACCGTTACAATAACAATAGTAACTGCTCTTTAAATAAACACTACAGGTTCATACAAACATTACAACGACATGAATAATTTGTGGGTGGCACTGTCACCTAACAGCAAGAAGGTCCTGCTTTTGATTTCCAGTCGGGGGTTCTCTGTGTGGAGTTTGCATGTTCTCCATCGTGTCTACATGGGTTTCCTCCGGGTACTCCGGTTTCCTCCCACAGACCAAACACATGCACTCTCAATTGCCCATAGGTATGAGTGTGTGAGTGAATAGTGTGTGGGTGCTGAAATTGATTGTCAACCTGTCCAGGGTGTATTTTTGCCTCTCGCCCGGTGCATTCTGGGATGTGCTCACCCAGACAGGAATCTTTTTTAAATTGTATGTTTATTTGAATAGGGACAATGCCAAGAGACATAGCATCATTGCTGCCAGTTTACCCCAGGTTCAAGTAGCTGCTGTTCTACACCCAGAGATTATAGCTATTGCTACTCCAGGTTAGTAAGCAGGTTAGATGGATGGATGAGGATCTTGTGCCATGGCAGTTATTTTATATCTGATCAACGGAGAGGGAAGGAAGGACAGAGAGAGAGAGGGAGTGAGTGGGGTGGGAGAGAGAAGGGAGGGGGAGAGAGAGAGAGGAATGTGGGCTGCTTCTTGGCGTGTCCTTGTTTAGGAGCACGACATCCGGACCTTTCGTCATGTGTGAGACTACCTACCCAGAAATCCACAATGCTGTTAGTCCAGGGGCAGCCTGTAGCGTGGTGGTTAAGGTAAACGACTGGGACACGCAAGGTTGGTGGTTCGAATCCCGGTGTAGCCACAATAAGGTCTGCACAGCTGTTGGGCCCTTGGGCGAGACCCTTAACCCTGCATTGCTCCAGGGGAGTATTGCCTCCTGCTTAGTCTAATCAACTGTATGTCTCTCTGGATAAGAGCGTCTACCAAATGCCAATAATGTAATATCTTTTGTTTCCTTTGTTACTGCAGAGACTGTCCCTCTGTGTGGCCTTCATGCTGCAAAGCAGGCTGCTAGTGAGGGCTGCCAGCCTTTTCAGCTTTTTTGATATATTTTCTGGTTCTCTCTCCCTTTCACCCTCTCTCTCTCTTTCTCTCTCTCTCTCTCTAGCCCTCATTTTCCTGTTCTATGTGGTGTTCTACGGGTTCCTGGCGGGGATGTTCACTCTCACAATGTGGGTGATGCTGCAGACGCTGGACGACCACACACCCAAGTACCGCGACAGAGTGTCCAGCCCAGGTAACGTCACTACAACGTCACCACAACGTCCCCACAACGTCACCACAACGTCACCACATCCACCTCAACGTCACCACAACATCCACCACATCCACCACATCCACCTCAACGTCACCACAACATCCACCACATCCACCGTGACGTCACCACAATGTCACCTCAACATCACCACAACGTCACCACAACATCCACCACAACATCACCTCAACGTCACCACAACATCACCACAACATCACTACAACCTCACCTCAACGTCACCACAACATCCACCACATCCACCGTGACGTCACCACAACGTCACCTCAACGTCACCACAACGTCACCACAACATCCACCACAACGTCACCTCAACGTCACCACAACATCACCACAACATCACTACAACCTCACCACAACGTCACCACAACATCCACCACAACGTCACCTCAACGTCACCACAACATCACCACAACATCACTACAACCTCACCTCAACGTCACCACAACATCCACCACATCCACCGTGACGTCACCACAACGTCACCACAACATCCACCCCAGCATTAGCTCAACATCCACCACGTCACTACAACGTGACCTCAACATCACCACAACATCACTACAACGTCACCTCAACGTCACCACAACATCACCACAACATCCACCTCAACGTTAGCTCAACATCCACCACATCCACCTCAACGTCACCACAACATCACCACAACATCCACCCCAGCATTAGCTCAGCATCCACCGCATGACTTTCCTCTCCTTTCCTCTCCTCTCCTCTCCCTCCATCCTTTGTCATCTCTCCCTCCTTCTCACATCCCATCTCCATTTCTCTCTCGCCCTATTTCGCCTGTCCGCGTGAAACCGGAGGATTCTGCGGCGCCTTGCGCTCCCTCTTCCCGGCGTGCACGTGTGACAATAATAGTAGAGCAGTGGTGACAGTCGTGCTAACAGGTCGTCATTCTGCAGTCGCGAGAAGCCATCCGTGCCCTCGCGGGGGTGGGGGTGATGGGGGGCGATGGGGGGGGGCTGGGGGGGGGACGCCGTTGCCATGGCAACACGCCAGGCAGCATCACGCCGGTCAGCACCACCATGCGGAGGTTAGGGCGTTGGTGGCGTGTCACCTGCATGCTAATGGTCACACCGTGAGGCGAAGCAGACAGAAGTAAACAGCCGTCGGCTCAGATGCGAAGGGGCAGACCGGCCAAGGACAAACACCGTGCTTCATAACCGAGTGACAAAATGGCCGCCGGGTGACTTTGAACCCATATTCAATCCCTGCCCCCCCCCCCCCCCCATGAGCTCTCCATGATGTCATTAAATAATATGGTGAGAACTGAAAACCAGCGACTTGAATGCTCACAGACATTTCTTTGCCCCGACTCATAATCCTTCCGGGCCCTGGTGCATTCTGGGATTGGTTGTGGGGAATTGTGCATTCCGGACTGAGTATAGAATGTCCCGAGGCTTCTGGGATAGAGTGGTAGTCCTCGCTACACAGTGGTCGCGGTGTAACCGACTGACCCCCCCCAATAGGCTGACCAATGTATGTTCAAGTGATCAGGCGTATTTAACCCTTTTCACGCTGTGGGAAATGGCAGGTTATTGCTGGCTTGGCACTGCCTCCACTGCAGGCTTGTGTCTTGCTGTTCGTTCCCGCCTCTTGGCCAGTAGTTGTGTGTTGTTGTGAACAGGGGAAATGCCACTGGCGTGGCAAAGAGTGCGTCACCAAATGGAATACCAAATGGCATGGTCATTCACAATTCCCAGGAAGGTGCTTGTGCCCAGGGAACAGTTTTTGGTTCATCAGAACATTGCAGTGCAGTGCAATGAGTAGGGTCACATTCTTAAAGCCACAGTTAATGTTGCCTGAATGATTTTAGCTGGCATGATCTGATTATTCTCTCCAAGTTTTTGAAATGATCCTTCATTCCCTGAATTTGAGGTTCCTCTCTTCCCCGTCTGCTCTGGAATTTGTAGTGAAAGTAAATAAAAAGATGGGCCTCCAGTTGACCTGTGTGAGAGATGTCTGCGTTTGCTGGTGACTGTGGGATGTCTCTCTGTCTCAGGTTTGGTGATCAGGCCGAAGTCCATGGATATCACGTTTAACCGCTCTGATCCTCTGAACTATCGGCAGTATGTTCAACACCTGGAGTCTTTCTTAAAGCGTAAGTGTGTGTGTGTGTACAGGTGTGTGTACGAGTGCGTGTGTGTACAGGTGTGTGTACAGGTGTGTGTATGAGTGCTTGTGTGTACAGGTGTGTACGAGCGTGTGTAAGTGTGTACAGGTGTGTGTACGGGTGCGTCTATGAGTGTGTGTGAGTGTGTGGGTGTGTACAGGCGTGTGTGTGAGTGTGTACAGGCGTGTGTGTGTGAGTGTGAGTGTGTACAGCCGTGTGTGTGAGTGTGTGGGTGTGTACAGGCGTGTGTGTGAGTGTGTACAGGCGTGTGTGTGAGTGTGTACAGGCGTGTGTGTGGGTGTGTAAGTGTGTACAGGCATGTGTGTGAGTGTGTGGGTGTGTACAGGTGTGTGTGTGAGTGTGTACAGGCGTGTGTGTGAGTGTGTGGGTGTGTACAGGCGTGTGTGTGTGTGGGTGTGTACAGGCGTGTGTGTGAGTGTGTGGGTGTGTACAGGCGTGTGTGTGAGTGTGTGAGTGTGTACAGGCGTGTGTGTGAGTGTGTATAGGCGTGTGTGTGAGTGTGTGTGTGTACAGGCGTGTGTGTGTGTGTGAGTGTGTACAGGCGTGTGTGTGGGTGTGTACAGGCGTGTGTGTGAGTGTGTGGGTGTGTACAGGCGTGTGTGTGAGTGTGTGGGTGTGTACAGGTGTGTGTGTGTGTGTGAGTGTGTACAGGCGTGTGTGTGGGTGTGTACAGGCGTGTGTGTGAGTGTGTGGGTGTGTACAGGCGTGTGTGTGAGTGTGTGGGTGTGTACAGGTGTGTGTGTGAGTGTGTGAGTGTGTATATGTGTGTGTGTGAGTGTGTGAGTGTGTACAGGCGTGTGTGTGTGTGTGTGTGAGTGTGTACAGGCGTGTGTGTGAGTGTGTGAGTGTGTACAGGCGTGTGTGTGAGTGTGTACAGGCGTGTGTGTGGGTGTGTACAGGCGTGTGTGTGGGTGTATACAGGCGTGTGTGTGTGTGTGAGTGTGTACAGGCGTGTGTGTGTGTGAGTGTGTACAGGCGTGTGTGTGAGTGTGTACAGGCGTGTGTGTGAGTGTGTACAGGCATGTGTGTGGGTGTGTACAGGCGTGTGTGTGAGTGTGAGTGTGTACAGGCATGTGTGTGTGTGTGTACAGGCGTGTGTGTGAGTGTGTACAGGCGTGTGTGTGAGTGTGTACAGGCGTGTGTGTGAGTGTGTGGGTGTGTACAGGCGTGTGTGTGTGTGTGTGGGTGTGTACAGGCGTGTGTTTGAGCCGTCGCCCCCTCCGTCCCGCAGCCTACAACGACACGGCGCAGGAGCAGAACGAGCTGTGTGTGCACGGCCAGTACACGGAGCAGGACAGCAGTGTGGAGAAGAAGGCCTGCCCGTTCAACAGCAGCCTGTTGGGCCAGTGCTCCGGCCAGGACGACCCCAGCTTCGGCTACGCAGAGGGCAAGCCCTGCGTGCTGGTGAAGATGAACAGGGTGAGTGCGTCTGTGCTGCTTCTCCCCTGGCCCTTTCTCCCTCCCTCTCTCTCTCTCTCTCTCTCTCTCCCCTCCTCGCTATCCCTCTCTCTCTGCCCCCCCTCTCCCTCTCTCTGCCCCTTTCTCTCTCTCTCTGTCCCCCTCCTCTATCTCTCTCTGCCCCCTCTCTCTCTCTCTGCCCCACTCTCTCTCTCTCTCTCTCTCTCTGCCCCACTCCTCTCTCTCTCTGTGCCCCACTCTCTTTCTTTCTCTCTTTCTTACTCTGCCCCCCTCCTCTCTCTCTCTCTCTCTGTCTTTATATCTCTCTCTACCCTCCCTGACTCTGGCCCTCTCTCTCTCTCTCTCCCCCCCTCTCTCTCAATACTGAGGGTAATAGATATAAGGATATCCTCAAATACCTGCTGTGATTTTTACATCAGCATTGGAATGTACAGTTAAGAACACTCTAATCAGTGTGTGTACGGACGCGTGAATGAGGAGCATCAATGGTACAGCGCTTTGGAGAAAGGCGCTGTATAAATGCCAGCCATTTCATTTGTGATCTTAAGGGTTGTGGGTAGCATTGGTGCTGTGCATATGCTGATTGCATCAAATTTATATATTTTCATGAGACATACAGGATATATATCCCCCCTCCTCCCCAGTTGTGCTCCAGTATTTGGTTGCCCCCCCCCCCCCCCCCACACGCAAACACACACACACACACACACACACACCTCCTCCCCTCCTCCCAGATATCCCCTGGTATTATCAAATCCAAGCTCAAATACTTTAAAAACATTTAGACTGGTCAAAAAAAAATTCCTACAGATTACTGGGAGCCTTAAAAAAAAAAAAAAAATGGTTTTCATTAATATCCAGAGTAAATGTTTTGGTTACTGTAGGAACTGTAGTATGTTTTTGTTGAAAATTGAGCACTTGCTGTTTTGGGATTTTGACCAGGGGTTAAAAGTCATTGCAAAAATATTAAATATTTGTTTGACGCCGGCCTGGAAACGCACTTGTGTACACACAGGCTTCCCCCAGGCCAACCACAGGCCCCCCCGGGTCTGTCGGACTAGTGGAGTCCGTCTGCTGACTTATCCCTCTTTGTGTGCCCCTCAGATCATCGGACTGATGCCCACCGGAGAGCCGTTTATTAACTGCACATCAAAGGTGAGGGTCCTCTTCGCCACCTGTACACATCCCCTGTGTGACGCTACGGTTTGAAGCCTGTGAGGGCGCGATCCCCCCACCCCAGACGTTTAGCTGCATTACAGGGGAGGAATTTACAATGGTCTGGCCCTTGTAAGGTCTGGCTATGGGCTACATTTCTCCCAGAAGAGATTAGAGGGGTTCTTACAGTGCTTTCCCCTGGAAACAACTATTAATCCTGCCCCCCCCATAGTTAAATGGTGCAGCATTGGATTCATTCCCTATAGAAACATTAATTTGTTTAAAAGTTCCCAGTGGAAGAATGTTAGAATTCAGTCCAAATATATTTTTGTCCATCGCTCTCTAACCAATAGTAAGGATGCAACTTGACTTTTTTTTAGTAGGCTGTTTACATTTGAATACAGATTTAGGGTTTGTATTTATATATGTGTGTGTGTGTGTGTGTGTGTATATACAGTATGTATGCGTTTATATGCGTGCGTGTGTGTGTGTGTGTGTGTATCTGCTTATATGTGCATGTGTGTGTGTGTATGTATACATTATGTGTGCATTTTTGTGCTTGCATGTGTGTGTGTGTGTGTGTGTGGGTGTTCCCTTTGTTTGTGTGTGTGTGTGTGTGTGTGTGTGTTCCCTAGGTTTGTGTTCACCTGTCTGTCTCTGTCTGATTTCTCTACATGCTCACAGTAACTGTGGTAAGCAGCTGAAGCTCCAGAGCAGAATGGCTTCCTGCAGGGTCTAGAACCCCCCCCCCCCCCCTCCCCCCTCCCCCCCTCCCCCCCATGCTGTGA